>NC_052351.1:24054970-24062875 GCF_009727055.1 Benincasa hispida | reverse complement strand
AGTCTTCATACAAATCGGTTACCATCTGAAGTATTGCTTTTTGGGAGCCGCCTAGCTCTTCGACACGCTCCTCTATGTGGGCAACAGAGCCCGATGAGCTATCGCCTCGTTCAAAGCTTCCGAACCGTGCTATTTTGGTCTCGAGGGTCTCTACCCTCATCATCAATTCTCTGACGAGTAATCGTCTAGGCGGCCTACTACCGCATCAATTCCATCGGCTTTCTCAGCAACTTCTTATAGCCGAGTCTCTAGGAAACAGACATTATCGGGACCTCTCCCAGGTAGAGCATTTGCTCTTCCATCTCTACTAACCTGTCCACATGGAACTTGTTCAGGTTCTTCGTCGCTGATATGATCACTGGTCTTCCCTCTGTGAACCGACCTGGCTCTGATACCAACTGTCACAATCACTCTTTTCGAAGCTTCCTTTAGCGATTGTGTGACACTTGTTCCCGCTCACAAACAAGTCAGCCAACTCGAATACGGACTGCCGATGGCACACCAAGTGCCTCTCGCAACCTCCACCCCCGTTTTAGGGAAAACGGTTTTAGAAAAACGGGTTTGGAGAAAAGGTTTTCGTAAGAAGTTTTTTTGAGTGTGAATAAAGAAAGAAAGATTGTAGTAGCTAGAAAGCAATAAGCAACAACAACATCTTTATAGAGTACTACTCCGGGTATGAGGAAGTGATGGTTAGTCTTATCCCATATAGTGCATTATGAACAAAAAGCCAACTGGCGCCCTTGCATATTGCAAAAGCGCGACGGTGGGCTCACTTACAATGAAAATGTAAAGAAAGCAAGCTAACTAAGCTAATACAATACAAGATATGAAAGTATGCTAGAAGGGGGTTGGATCGGGCATGCGGCCATGGGCAACAGGCCCTGGACAAGCATGACCCTGACACACGTCCCTCTCCCACTTACTATAAACACTTTCTTCATTCACTTTGATATTGACCTATGCAAACACCTTTAGAAGGGGAACACAAGCAAGATGGTGTCGTTGGGCCAAGCATAGATCTCATGGTGTGGCTTTTAGGGAGAACATGAAAGGAAAATGACATATCATCTAGATGCATTTACATAACATTTACAATTGCAAGAAGTGACCAAGTTATATCCCAATGCAACAAGTTGTCAATACTAATGAATCTGCAACACGCCTGAAGTGTGATAGACAAATGGGTACCAAAGATAAAGATCCTAAAAAAAGAAGCAATTAACCAATGGCTCAGTTGAGAAAATGAATATTCTCAAAGAAATCCTAAATATGAGCACTTGTAACAATCTTGAAGTACATGAGGATAACAAAGAGATCTCGATAAATTATATGTCATGACAAGAAAAAGATAGAACCATACTTAAATAAGTTGATAACATTTATCCATACAATGTTGCTCACGATTTTATTTATGAAAATGAGTATTATATACTCAGATATATTCAAAAATGTCGTGACATAGAAAGGATTGCCTTATGTGGAAAAAACAATCCAATAGACATAAATTCATTTTTCAAATCATGAGAACTAGTAGTTCAAACGTTAGAGAATGTCAAATATGTGGGATACAAGTGAGTATTTGTAAGAAAAACAAAAAGAATGGGGTCACAAGATATAAAGCGAGACAAGTTCCCAGTAATTATCGCAAAGAACTAGTATTGATTATGAGGAGACATATTATCCTATTGTAGATACAATACCATGAGATATTTAATTTATCTAACTATGCATGAAAAGCTTAACATGCATCTTATGGATGTAGTAATTGTACATTTATATAAATCTCTTATAATATATCCCTGAAGAATTAAAGGTACAAAAATCATGTAAGTAAAATATTAGATAATGATATAAATATCATAGAGATTTTTATAAAACATTCATGATGAATGTAAAGTAATCATCTTATTAAATATTTGATGATATGAGGGTAAAAAATAACCCTATTTGTCCATATGCTTTTACAAAGAAATGATTCTGTCTCTTATACACATCTAGATGTGTATAAGAGACAGTATATATACTGATGATTTGAGCAAGATTTCCTAAAGAGATATCAAAGGTAATAGAGTTTCTTAAGAAAGAAATTGAGATCGTAAGTTTTGCATTAGTTTGCAAATAAAGCATAAAGCAAATGAAATTGTATTAATTTATACATAAAAGATTTTATATGGACCAACTACATTACTATGGTGGTTCATTCACTTAGTGTGAAAAAAAATTATATCATTTGATATCAGAAAAATAATGAAGAACTTTAGATCCTGAAGAACCATAATTTTTAGAAAAAAGTGCACATATATCTTTACTAATTTATACGCTACTTGTCATAGCATAAGTATAATATTCTTCCAAATAAAGGTATTGGAGTAGAGTTAAACATATGTTATGCTTTTATTTGAGAATTAGTTTATATGGATTTATTTTATTCTCATCAATCTAAATGTGATCTAGTTGATTATGAAGATGCAAGTTACTTATCTAATCTATTAGAACTAGATCTTAAATGGGTTACTTAGTACATAGAGAAGATTTTTTATATCATGGTAGCTTATGAAACAGATCATAACAACTACTTTAAATCATGTTAAAATCTTGATGATGTACGAGGCTAGCCAATAGTGTTCTTATATGAAGATGATAAAGCATAAAGTACCGACATTACTATTCAATGAACTTCTTAAAGAGATGACTTGGGAGCCTTATTGACAAAGGTGTTACCTGCAACAACATTTGAGAAGTTAAACACACAACATTTGTATGTGACAACTAAAAGTATCAAATGATGTTTTCATGAGGGGGGGTAAATATGTTGTACTCTTTTTTCCCTGACTATGGTTTTATCCCACTGGGTTTTCCTAGCAAGGTTTTTAATGAGGCAGTTGTTAAAGTTTATGAATGATGTACTCTCTTTCCTTCATTAGGTTTTTATCCCATTGAGTTTTTTCTAGTAAGGTTTTAACGAAGCATATATTCTATATACTATGGACATCTAAGGAGGAGTACTATAAATATGATAATTATGTAGTTGTCCATACATAACCTCTAACTCATCCATAAACCTCTCCAATTAATCCCCATAATTATCTCGTACCCACCATTCTTGTAACCACCATTCTCACAATCCTATAAATAGTGGTTCACTACTATAAAATCTACATTACTCAACACTTGCAATTTTTAATTGACATTTCATTGAAAAAAAAAAGGTCAAGTAAATACCTTTTAGAAAAGAAAATGTCAAATAAAAGGGTTAAAAAAATGGAGATTATCGGAATGTTTCAGATATTTTCATTTGATCCATTACTTGACATGTTTTTCGTGTCAAGTAATATAAGGTCTTACTTGACACGTTTTAATAAACTTTTACTTGACATATTTTTCGTGTCAAATAAAATATAAAAATAATATTTTTTTAATCTTTATTTTTTGTTTCCTTCCCTCCCCCATTTTCATTTCCCTCTACAAATTTGTTTCCCTCCTACCAAAATTATCAAATAAATTATTATTTTAAAGTTCAATGCCCTAGTAAAAAAAATCCCCCCTCCAAAACCCTCTCTTCGCAACAAATATTGATCCTCAATTCCTCTTGTTCAACAACTTCATTCTCATCTTTGAAACCCAATAACATGCCGTCTCTAGCTTCTGTTTTCCTTCTCTGTTCGAGTTTCTTCATCTCCGACCACCAGCTCGATCTCTCTCCCCTTTCCGTCTCCATTCTGCACCGCCACCAACCACCATGCAAATACTGTCCCGCAGGAAATCTCTCTTTGAAAAATAGGCATGGAAATGAGGATCAATTTTACTCTAATTGCACAAATTAAACATACAACCCTAAATTAATTAATTAGGATTTTTTTCAAATATTACCTTTGAAGCTCCCTAAACTCTTCTATCTCCGCTCGAACACAAACCAGATAACCATTAGAGCTGACTTACTATCCTCTGGACTCAGAACCGGGTTGTGGGATCCGATGGATGAAGAACCCGAGAGAGAGGAAGAGATGAAAATAGAAGATGGATTTTTGGGTTGGGTTTGGGTTTTGAATTTTTCTAGAAAAATAATGATTTTTTCCATCCCAAATTTAAAGATCAATTTTGGCAAAATTTCTAAAAGTCTTTTATCCAAATTGAAAGCCCAAATTTATAGAAAAAAGTCATGCAAAATTGCATGAAACTAATTCATAAAAACCCAACACCTCAAAATTCACTATCTAAGTGGGCTTGATGTCTCCACTATAAGCCAACATCTAGCCCACTATCTACTTAGTGGAATTATCCAACAAAAGTTTGGATTTTCCCACTAACTTTAGTCAAAGGACAAAATAGTCATTTTGTCAAAGTCAAACTTTGACCAAAAAGTCAACATTTTGACTTTTTATGATTTTTTTTGTGTTGACTAATTTTGACCTCTCGAGCATGAATTCGCATTCATTTTCTCGAAATTCAAATCACATTTGAATATAAGGTCGGTCAAAGTTTGACTTTTCAAAGTCAAAAGTCAACTATTTGACTTTTTACATCTTTGACCATTTCCATTATTTCCGAGCTTCCGAATATGAATGTATTCATATTCTTGATATTTAAATCATATTTAAATATTAAAGTTGTACCTCTAAACTGAAAAATCAACCACTATATCACATATATTTGTCGGTTTCTCTCTCTTCACCTAATTCTAACAATTCGAATTATTCTATCATACTGTTCTAAGTTTATTCCATATGAGCTAGTAGGGGAACCTAATGGACCTATAGATCATGGGCTCCAACGATCCGAGATTAGCTGGCTAAACTCTTTAGTTGGAGCTAATCAACATTCGTTAACTCACGGGTCATTCCACTATAGTCTCGTAGTTGCACTCCCCTCACTATAGATATATTTGTATCCATATGATATAACTATGATTAGTAAGCTAATCCTTCACAGATTGTTCATAATCTCGGTTGGGTCATAAAAAATCGTTTTACTCCCGAGACTACATCTTATTCCTTAAGTTTCACTGATCCTCTAATGAACAATTGGTTTAAGGTTCAACCTATAAACCGAACCCCCTCTCGAGTCAAGGAGAGGGTGGGGCCCCTTGTTCAAGACCTAGATTCAGTACTAAAGGGAACAACCTATCTACTATCCTTATAACGGGTAGGAGTGAATTTCGTCTTGCACCCTATGTTCCCAGTTATCCACCTGATCTTACCCCTAAAATGAGAGGCTTATTGGGCTAGCGATAATGAGCTGCCCTCACTTATACAGATCTAAGGATAATTCCGAGTGAATAGGAGTTCATAGTTAGTTCGAGATTAAGATTAAATTACCTAGGTCATCAATTAACGAAATAGTCAGTTTTATACATTAAATGGCGTTTAGAATATAAAAAGTGACTATTTCATGGTTCAATCTTATGTAAACTCTTTACATAGGATGCCCCCATTTTCATGTCTCCATATGAACGGTTTAGGATCACATTGTTTGTACTAACTATAAATTGGGCCGCATCCATAGTGTCCCCAGAATAAGGCGCCCAACCTTATTCATATACTATAGACCATTTTGGCTATATATTTGAACTTGATCCACATTTATGTCACTACATAAAGTTCTACTTAAACTTAATAGCCTCGGATCCTTAGTTTATTAGATTCATGAATATAGAATTTAAATTTACTAAAGTTTTTCAATAACAGCTTTTTTGAACAAGAATATGATATTACAAACTACGAGTTTTAGGACAAAAAATCCAACAAACTCCCACTTGGACTAAAACTCATAGTAGGATCAAATGATGTTGAATTTAACTGTGAGAAATTAATATTACATATGAGTACAATAAACATATGAATACAATAAACTAGGGCATTCACGCCCAACATAATCTCCCACTTGTCCTAGTTTAGAAACATCGTAGACCTAAACTCTGTAGGTGACCCTCAAAAACTTTAGTCATGCAGGTTTTTGTAAAAGGATCAACAATATTTTGCTCAGAAGGTATCTGGGTCACTACAACGTCACCACGGTGTACGATTTCCCGGATAAGGTGGTACTTGCATTCAATGTGCTTTCCCCGTTTATGGCTTCGAGGTTCTTTTGAATTTGCAACTGCACCATTTTTTTCATAATACAAGGTGATGGGTAGATGCATATTTGGAACAACTTCCAAATATGTCAAGAATTTCCTCAGCCATACTGCTTCTTTGTTGCTTCGCAAGCAACTACGTATTCAGCTTCCATTGTGGAGTCAGCTATACATGTCTATTTTATGCTTCTCCACACTATTGCTCCTCCATTAAAAGTGAACATTAATCTAGATGTAGACTTCCTAGCATCTTTATCAGTTTAGAAATCAGAGTCAGTGTATCTAGTAAGGATCAGATCCTTAGCACTATACACGAGCATGTAGTCCCTAGTTCTCCTGAGATACTTTAAGATGTTCTTAACAGAAGTCCAATGATCATGTCCAGGATTAGACTGGTATCTACTGGCAATCCCTACTGAGTAGAATATGTCAGGTCTAGTACATAACATTGCATACATCAGGCTTCCAACTGCGGAGGCAGAGGGAATATTTCTCATATCCTCAACTTTTTGAGGTGTCTTAGGACATTGTTCTTTTGACAGATGAATTCCATGTCTCAAAGAAAATAGACCCTTTTTGGAATTCTGCATTTTATATCTGGATAAAATTTTGTCTATATAAGATGCTTGAAACATGGCTAGTGTTCTATTCTTGCGATTCCGAACAATTTGGATCCCAAGAATGTACTGCGCATTTCCTAAATCTTTCATTTGGAATTGTTTATCAAGCCATTATTTGACGTCAGTAAGATATCCTACATCATTCCCAATGAGCAGAATATCATCGACATATAAAACCAAGAACACTACAATAGAATTAACGATCTTTATGTAAACACAAGGGTTGTCAACATTCTGTTCAAAGCCATAAGATTTGATTGCAGTATAAAACCTTATATTCCAGGATCTAGAAGCTTGTTTTAATCCATAAATGGATTTTTCAAGCTTACAAACCTTTTGTTCTTGACCCTGAACTATAAACCCCTCTGGTTGAACCATATAGATACTCTCTTGAAGATTTCCATTCAAAAAGATTGTCTTGACATCCATTTGCCAAATTTCATAGTCATAAAAAGTTGCAATGGATAAGAGTATTCTTATCGACTTTAACATAGCAACGGGAGAGAAAGTTTCTTCATAGTCCACTCCCTCTCTCTGGGTATAACCCTTTGCCATAAGTCGAGCCTTAAAAGTCTGTACTTTACCGGCTTGATCTCGTTTTCTCTTGTAGATCCATTTGCAATTAATTGGTTTCACATCACTTGGTTTATCTACAAGAGTCCAGACTGAATTAAAGTACATTGAATCCATTTCGAGGTCCATAGCTTTTATCCACTGGTCACAGTCCACATCATTCATTGCCTGTTTATAGGTCAATGGATCCTCTACACCCTCATCAGGTATGATGATTTGAGTTTCAGCTAAACTCAAATAGCGGTCAGGCTGATGAACAACTCTCTCACTACATCGAGGCACTCTCAACTCTTGAGAAGGATGTGACCGACCAGAAATACTAACTTTATCTACTACTTTAGTAGATGAACTAGGTATATTTGTAGTGTCTTTTGAAATTTCTTTCAATACTATTTTACTGTGTGGTCGATGATTTCTAATGTGGTCTTCCTCTAAGAATGTGGCATTTGTTGATACAAATACCTTGTTTTCTTGAGGATGATAAAACAGACCACCCCTTGTTTCCTTTGGATAACCTACAAATAGGCATAATTTTGAACGATGTTCCAATTTCTTGGGATTTTGTACCAACACATGTGTTGGGCAACCCCAAATTCTAAAGTGACGTAAAATACTTTTACACCCTTTTCCATAACTCAT
>NC_052351.1:24046404-24054720 GCF_009727055.1 Benincasa hispida | reverse complement strand
CTTATATTCTTTGAACTTTTCAAAAGAATCAGACTTGTGATGAAGCAGGTAAACATGACCATACCTTGAATAATCATCAATAAAACTGATGAAATATTCATACACACCTCGAGCCTTGACATTCATTGGTCCACAAAGTTTCAAATGTATGAGCTCTAAGGGTACTTTGGCTCTGAGAGCTTTTCCAGTAAAAGATCTCTTGGTCATCTTTCCTTCAAGACAGGATTCACATGGAGGTAAAGATTTATCTTCTAACTGACTTAAAAGTCCACTCTTCACCAATCTCCAATCCTATTGAGATTTATATGACCAAGTCTTAGGTGCCATAGATAGGCGTTGAAAGAAACCTTTTTTTTTATTTTGAGTTTCTAATGTTCTAAACATTTCAGTACTTAGAACAAAATTTGCTCTAGTTGGTCTTAATTTATAAGTTGTCTTCAAGTGTAACAGAACAAATTTGAACACCTTTACAAAAAAATGAATGCTTCATTTATATTAAAAGATATTGTATATAATTGTTCTATAATACAAGCGATAGATATCAAATTCCTCTTCATAAGAGGTGCATACAAAACATTTTTAAGTACTAGATATCTATCTTCAAAAAACAACTTCAGATCTCCCAAGCTTCAGCTGAGACAACCTCTCATGTTCCAATTTTGAGGGTTATCTCATCTTCTTCAAGATTTTTCCAAGAACTAGTTTACTGAAAGAAGAAACAAATATGATTAGTGGCTCCTGAATCTAGTATCCAGGTTGAAGTATCATATTCCACTAAACATGTTTCAACGACCAGTAAATCATATTTACCTTGTGCCGTTTTCTCAGCTTTCTTCTCTGTAAGGTACTTCGTGCAATTTCTCTTCCAATGCCTGTTTTTGTTACAGTGGAAACATTTTCCTTTATCTGTATCCTTCTTTCCCTTTCTTATCTTGGGAGCCTACCCTTTTCCCTTCTTTTTCATTTGAGCTTTAAAAGGACCAGCTTTGTTTTTAGAGGACGATCCTATTATAAATTTTTTCTTAGTGGTAGCAACATTTGCTTCCACTTCTTTCCCCTTACCTAAAATAAGGTTTTGGAATTGCTAGAGCTCGTTAAGAAGGGTTGTGAGTTTAAATTCTATCTTATTTAAAGACGCATTTGTCTCAAAAGATATAAAACTCTTCGGAAGAGATTCTAAGATAAAGCTAACCTGATTAGCCTCATCAATGGGTCCGTCGTTTACTTCAGCGATATTGAAATACGTCATCATGTCCAGGATATGTTCTCTAACAGAGGTCCTCTCCTTCATCCGCTTTGTGTAAATGTCCTTAATTGCCTCGTGTCTAAGGGACCATGATGGTTGCCCAAATATTTCTCTTAATGAATCAATTATCTCTTTAACCATAGCTAAGGATTCATGTTTCTTTGCCAAAACATCAGACATGCTGGCAAGAATGTAAACACAAGTCTTTTCATTAGCTTTGACCCATCGATCGTAAGCTTCCCAAACAGTTCAGTTAGCATTTGAGGCTAGGGCTTGAGGATATTCCTCAGTTAAGACAAATTTTAGATCGTCAACTACCAGTATTGTGTTTAGATTTGATTTTCATGTCGAATAATTATCGTCATTTAGTTTCTTGGAAACTAAGAGTTGAATTATTGAGCTATTCATGCTGAAAAAGATAAACATATTCTTTTAGAAAAACTATAATCACAAAGAAACCAATTTAATTTAGCAAAAACTAATAATGTACCCTTCATTATTATATTTTGCAACGATATTTCAAAAGTTTAGAGTAACCTCCACCGAAAGGCAGACGATTATTCCTCTTTTGAACCAAGACAATCTTGACTAGATGCTAACCCCAGAATTACTCTTTATTCTTATAGCACTTTAGTTATCGCTACTTTGGTCGAGAATATACTAACATCTTAGTAATTCTTGTAAGTGTAACCGTCCATTTTGTGATTTCAGAAACCAAAATCAACATGCTCCCGAAAGTGGAAAGTCAATATGAAAACTGATCTAAGAGAACCTATCCAGATTTGGAGTTCGCTTTGTTCCGAATCCTATAATACAACCCTCCGAAGGGAAAGGTCACTCCAGGGCAGACATGCAGGCACATTATAGGAATCTCACGGTGCGACCTAATGGAAGAGACCGTGGGATATGTTGTTACATACCCCTCACCCACTTACTATGAAACTACTTCCCCTATTCACTTTGATATTGATCCATGCAAAGACTCTCCGAAGGGAGTCTGATTCTAAGCACGGCCCAAAGCCCTGCATGGACCTCACGATGTGAACTCTTAGGGACGCTAGAGCTAAAAGTACGCTACTTCTTTCTAGCTGAAGTGTTCTATAACGGTTTAGGGTATATATTAAAAAAAATACTTAGAGATATATTTCGGCTAAATTAAACATATCCTAAGTCTAGGTGATAGATCCATGTATAACTCTTATACTGAATTTTAACCTATGATGTCTAGGTGATAAACAAATTTTATTACCTCACATCTCTTACGAATGCTCATTAAAACTAGGGTTATTTGACTTAGACGCCAGTTTGATCTCCAGGTAGGAGGTGTTCCGTAAACCGTCATCTTAAGAACCCCTAACCTTAGACAAGATCTCCACAGGTAAGTAAATAACTCTTTGTTTAACAAGTAATCGACATATTCTAACTCTTTAGAAAAGGACATACTATCCTCTGGACTCAGAACGAGGTTGTGGGACCCGATGGATGAAGAACCGAATAAAGAGAAAGAGATAGAAATAGAAAATGGATTTTTGGGTTGGGTTTGGGTTTTGAATTTTTCTAAAAAAATAGTGATTTTTTCCAGCCCAAATTTAGAAACCAATTTTGGCAAAATGTCCAAAAGTCTTTTATCCAAATTGAAAGCCCAAATTTATAGAAAAAAGCCATGCAAATTTGCATGAAACAAATTCATAAAAACCCAACACCTCAAATTCCACTATCTAAGTGGGCTTGATGTCTCCACTATAAGCCAACACCTAGCCCATTATCTTGTTAGTGGAATTATCTAACAAAAGTTTGGATTTTCTCACTAACTTTAGTCAAAGGGCAAAATAGTCATTTTGTCAAAGTCAAACTCTGACTGAAAAGTCAACATTTTGACTTTTTATGGTTTTTTTCATGTTGACTAATTTTGACCTCCCGAGCATGAATCCGCATTCATTTTCTCGAAATTCAAATCACATTTGAATATAAGGTCGGTCAAAGTTTGACTTTTCAAAGTCAAAAGTCACCTCTTTGACTTTTTACATCTTTAACCATTTCCATTATTTACGAGCTTCCGAATATGAACGTATTCATATTCTTGATATTTAAATCACATTTAAATATTAAAGTTGTATCTCTAAACTGAAAAATCGACCACTATATCACATATACTTGTCGGTTTCTCTCTCTTCACCTAATTTGAATAATTCGAATTATTTTATCATGTTGTTCTAAGTTTATTCCATAGGAGCTAGTAGGGGAACCTAATGAACCTATAGATCATGGGCTCCAACGATCCGAGATTAGCTGGCTAAACTCTTTAGATGGAGCTAATCAACATTCGTTAACTCACGGGTCATTCCACTATAGTCTCGTAGTTGCACTACCCTCACTATAGATATATTTGTCCATATGATATAACCATGATTAGTAAGCTAATCCTTCACAGGTTGTTCGTAATCTCGGCTGGGTCATAAAAAACCATTTTACCCCTAAGACTACATCTTATTCCTTAAGTTCCACTGATCCTCTAATGAACAATTGGTTTAAGGTCAAACTTATAAACCGAACCCCTCTCGGGCCAAGGAAAAGGTAGGGCCCCTTGTTCAAGACCTAGATTCAATACTAAAGGGAACAACCTATCTACTATCCCTATAACAGGTAGGAGTGAATTACTTCTTGCACCCTATGTTCCCAGCTATCCACCTGATCTTACCCCTGAAATGGGAGGCTTATTGGGCCAGCGATAATGAGCTGCCCTCACCTATGCAAATCTAAAGATAATTCCGAGTGAATAGGAGTTTGTAGTTAGCTAAGGATTAAGATTAAGTTACCTAGGTCATCAATTAACGAAATAGTCAGTTTTATACATTAAACGGTGTTTAAAATGTAAAAAATGACTATTTCATGGTTCAGTCTTATGAAAACTCTTTACATAGGATGCCCCCATTTTCATGTCTTCACATGAACGGTTTAGGATCACATCGTTTGTACTAACTACAAAATGGATCGCATCCATAGTGTCCCCAAAATAAGGTGCCCAACCTTATTCATATACTATAGACCATTTTGGCTATATATTTGAACTTGATCCACATTTATGTCACTACATAAAGTTCAAACTTAAACTTAATAGCCTCGGATCCTTAATTTATTGGATTCATGAATATAGAATTTAAATTTACTACAATAACAGCTTTATTGAATAAGAATATGATATTACAAACTACGAGTTTTAGGACATAAAATCCAACACTCTTGGTCTCCGATGACCTAACCGCCGACTTCGGTTCTTTATTATTCTCCCTATCGCTAGAACACGACGACTGGCACGACAAGAAGCAGTTCAGTTCAACACCAAAATCCTTAAGTGCTTCACAAATCATGAATGGCAAATGCACCCATTGCTGGTTCCGTTGTGACAAGCATTCCTGCTGGAAACTGTTTCCACCATTATTGTTACTGTTCTGACGAAGAAGATGATGATTATGATCCGACGAGAATTGTTGTTCATTACCATTCATCTGCAACGATTGAACAACACTCTCTGATCTCCAAAAACTCGCCTTCGTATTACTCCTTCATTTATGCAATCTAACTCTCATCTTCTTCCCCTGCTTCTTCGTCTTACTCCCTTTTTTCTCTTACCCTTTATGGATTCTTTGGTTTTGAGAAGGAAAAAGAGAGATTTTTGGTTTTTTTTTTTTTTTTTTTTTTTTACTTTTGGGGGAAAAGATTGTGATTTTTTTAGGATTGTGGTGGACATTACAGAAGGAGCTGTTAGCAACTGCAAAGAAAGTGTAACATCCCAATCTTCGGGTAATTTTAATTTAATTGTATTAAATTATTTGGGTTTTTATTTTCTTGGAGCTGGAGTTTGAGATAATTTGATTTAGTAATTGGTTCAAATATATTTCTTAAGATATTTGGAATTTTGGATTTGATTTAGTTTAAATTTAAAAAAGAGTTCGCTGTTTGTTGTCTATTTGAAAGATTTTAGTTAAAAGAGCTCTTTGTTGCTAGTAGCTAATATGAATACTCTAATTCTGAAGGTGCTTGTGGTTCAAGAGATTAATGGCAAATTCAAAGGTACAGGAGTTTGGAAGTTACCAACTGGTGTAGTTAATGAGGTGAGAAAAAGTTCAATTTGCTTCAATTGTCTCAATTCAATAATCCTTCTTATGCTATAATGTACCTATCCTTTCTGTAGCATCTTCTGTAATGATTGATTTTGAAGTGTTGGAAAGAGTTGAGTTGTTGTCCAATAGGTTTGAGACCGATCTTGGCAAGATTTTGGTAAGTTTGGAGGTTAGTATTAGTAGTTCTTTGTTACCCATTGAAGTATTGGTCAAATAATTGAGTTATTTTCAATTTTTGATGTTCAATTCAAAGATTTCAAGGGATTGAAGCCACTGTCCAGCAAAGTTAATGATGGTTGGATGTTTTGTTAGGTATTGAGGCCTTGAAACTCTTTTGGAATTGTTACATAGTTACTGGAATTTGCGTTTTGTAACCATTATTATTGAACTTTTCGTAGGTTGGATTACTTTGTTGTAGTTTTGAAGTGGCATTCGAATCAAGCCACACTTTGGGTAATTTATTTAGAGTTAGTTGATTATTTTGGTTAATGAAATTTTGAATAAATTTTTTATTGCTTGTAGATAAGATTGGACTTCCAATATTCTCTATTTTTTGTGAAAGTTGTGAAAGTTGGGGAAAGGTATCTGCATTCTTCTATTTTAAATTTTAGCATATGCTTGATTTGTTGATAATCTTCTTCCTCTTTATTATATTTTCTCAAATCTCTCTCATCTTCCTTTGTTTTGCAGCGAAAGGTAATTGTTCCTCCCGAGGCTGGGTATGGTCAAAAGAGAATGAATGAAATCACAGTAAGTCCATAACTTTAAGTTGTAGATATTTTTTAAGTTTCAAGTATGATATTTTTCCATTGCATAAAATAAGCTAATCATGTACATTTTTTTTTTTTTGTGCATGACTTTTTGTCGTTGTTGTATCTTAACACTTATTTATATACTTTGAAATTTGATGTTATCGCTCTTTATTCTATTTTGCAGGTTGACTTGCTTAAACATGGTTTGTCTGGCCCTTAGTTCTCAATCTTTAAACTTCAAAGCTCAATGTATAGATTAAATAATATACTTTGTTGAGAGGTTACTTATTAAACAATTTGTTATTTTTATGTTTGTTGAAAGTTGAGTTTTGTATACAAAAGCAATAGTTGAGATTTTATTTTGTGCATGTACATGTGAAAGAGAAATATTGTTGTAATTTGTGAGGAGTATTCATATGAAAGGTCATAGTTGAACATATAGATTTTTAGTGAATATATTGAGTTGATAGATCTTAAATGTATAATGTTTATTTAGTTGATATAATTGATTGTTGGAATACAAGGCAAAAAATGTGAATATCGATTGAGGCATTTAATTTGAAAAAAAAAAAAAAGACATATACTTGACACATAAAAAACGTCAAAGAGTTATCATATATGATATGTAATAAATGTCAAGAATCAATAAACTTGACATACCACCAATGACACATAAAAAACATCAAAGAGTTATCATATATGATCTTTCTTGACACGAAAATTATATCAAGAAACATTTGTCTTGAAGTTTTTTCAGAGTCAAGTTGTCACACTATACTTGACACTTGAATACTCGACGCTTTTTTAAGTGTCAAGTGTACCATTTACTTGACATTGGAAAAATATGAAGTAATCCAATTTTTGTAGTAGTGGTTGTAGAGATCATTTGAAGATATATCACAATAGACATAATACATATGTTCTCTCTTTCTTTCTTCTTCCATTATCTTTCTCTTGTGTTCTTATGTTCGTTCTTCTTTTCTCTCTATTTTATAACATTTTTGTTATTTTTATGATTTTAAAAATTTTCTGATAATTTTACAAATGAGACTTTAAATTTTACTATTTATCTTGTCAGCCTTATTACAAAATCCATGATATACAAATAGTCTAGGAGTTGCTTTGTGATTGGGATAAGAACATATACAATGAAATTTTAAACCAATTACAAATTGTTCATTTCTCAAATAAATTATAAAATTACAAATTATCAAATTTGGAACTAATTAAAAGCTAACATGTGTCCCAAATTGAAATTGAAAACAAAAGTTGACAAATCTTGTTAATGTCTTCTGTCTTTGTTGTGACTGTAAGATCTTATATACAATATTTGTGCTCAGGGCAATTGAGCCAAAAAGATCAACCAAGCCAAAAATCTAATTAATTTAGCTCAAGGACTAAGTCATGCAAAAACCAATCTCCAAATACCTTTACTCTCTAAATACCTAAAGACTTAACCACATTTGAAAACTAAAGTCTTTTAAAAATACAAACATTCTTCCAAAACTTCAACTTCAAAAATATTCATGCACTCTACACTTCTCAACTTAAGCATACCCATCAAATAGAGGGAATCAAGAGATAAAGTATTAAAAATCGAACCACATCCACACAGAATTACATAAACTCAAGTTCAATTTTATAAAACACATTTCTCAAGAATTACATAAACTTCAACTTCAAAAATATTCATGATCTCTTTTTTCTTAATTACCTTACTTCCACTGGTAATTCAAAACGGGAAAAAAAAATCTATATTATAATAAATTTTAAAGTTCAAAATCGAATAATGAAACTTTTTAAAAGGAATATCATCATTTAAAAAATAGAAAATTACAGGTTCTAAATTCAATTTAAATAATAAAAGGTACAATTATAACAACCACTAGTGCAATTTGTCCAAAATTATAATTATAAAAAGCTAGGAAGATAACAAAAAAATTGTGTTTTAACATGAATGAGTGGCCATGGAAAAAGTTGTGAGGCGTGTGGCGCACACAGGAATTCACGTTAATGGACAAAGGAGGGCACGTGCAAATAATAAAAAAGTTTTAAAATGATATTGTTGTTTTGAAACTTATTAGAGAAATATTGTTGTTTTGGGAGTTCGAGGCTAGAAGTCGAGGGTTGAGGATTCGACTAATGTAGAGGTCGAACGTTGAGAACTCAACAAACAAAGAAAAACTTGGAAACAATA
>NC_052351.1:23755328-24043361 GCF_009727055.1 Benincasa hispida | reverse complement strand
TTAGCTAACCTCCATGATGCGGGGCGGTATTCGTGGGGTGGAGCATGCTTGGCATGGTTGTATAGACAACTATACAAAGCAACAAGACCTGAGGTTCGAGAGATAGTTGGGCCTCTCATACTTTGCAACTATGGGCTTGGGAGCAATTTCCAACAATGGCTCCACAGCTACAACATGTTAATGACGCTTAGTTAGTTGGATGAGCCTACGGTTCTCAGTATGTTGTTTTAATTCAATTTAATTTTTATATCATTGATCTAAGTTAATTTAAATTCTAAATTATCAATTTAAAAATTTAGGTGGAGAGACAAATTTTGTGTGACTAGGACAACCATACATGTAGTCAGCCAGTATAGATACATGTTTGATCTACTTCAACCTGAATAGGTACATTACACTAAACCTAATTGATTATTTTATACACATTTTTATTGTATTTGTCTGTAATATTCTCTAATATAATATTTTGTTTTTCAGGTTATTTGGGAGCCGTACAAAATTATTATGCATACTTTGCCTAATTTTTGTACAAATGGTCAAAACATATGGCGGACGATGAGTCCTCTCATATGTTTTCACATTGGTGAATGGCATCTTCCTGACAGGGTGATGAGACAATTCGGTTTTTAGTAGAATGTCTCATCGCCTTGTAATACTGAACCCATACTGCATGATATTGACCTAAGGACTGGAGATTGGTCTGAAAAAATTGCACATTTGGTAGTGCGATGACACTATTGTGCAAGGTTTATTGCAGTGGGGGTTTCTCTTGAATAGTTTGACAAAGATGTCACTCCAGAATATATTCATTGGTATAATAATATCACAAGGCGCTACGTCACTCGTCCGGAAACAGCTATGGGTCATCTGGTAAATGAATATTATCTAATTATTTTTAATTTAAATTTATTTTAAATATTGTCTAATTGTTTTATAATCCACAGAGATCGAACAACCGTAGACTCCGTGAGGTTGCGAATGATCTGAATCAGGTTCTTGCTATATGTAGTGACAACCAAAGCTATATGGAGGAAATTCATTATATGTACGATATACCTATTGTTCCTCCACCAGCTCCTAGACGTAGAGGATCTGTTCGGGAAGAGGATGAGTTTGATGAGGTTGACATAATGTGGAAGAGTTGTCCCCTATGATGTAGACGCAAAGTCAGAGTCAAATTGATTATGTTAGTCCAATGATGATGATGCCAGCATTTGGTTCAGGACATTATGACTCAGAGGCTGGTCCTTCGTCTTCATACATGCATGGACATGGTCAGGGTCTTGGAGAGCATAATGAATATTTATATTATGAAGCGCCTCCAGAGGTAGCAGAGCAACATCAAGAAGAACCCGAGCAATCTCAAGTTCGAAGTCGATGACGACAACCAGCTCAAAATCGACGACGTCCGCCTTGTGGGACACATTGATTTTTGTAATTATTTGTATATAAATGAGATATTTAATTTACATTTTTTTTTAATGTATTCTTTTTATATATTATAAATAGTAATTATTTTGATATACAAGCTTTTAAATGTCAGTGACATAAATAATAACATCAAATAGTCTAAATCTAAAAAGTTAGGTAAAAAAAACTTCAATATTCAAATTTACATATTTTAGATAAGACATCAACACTCAAAACCTTCACGTGCAAGTTTATAAATAAGGTTGTATTATTGATATAAAGAATAGAAGTTTTAATCACAGTAGTGAGGTCAATAGTTTAAAAGATTTTACAATAATGATCTTGGATTCCTTTTATACATTTGGTACCAAGATTTGGATGGAGTTTTTTTTTTAATTATAAATAATAAAAAAATATTTTTAGAAATTATTTTTATAAAATGAAAAAAAAAAATTTTAAAAAAAAAGAAGAAGAAAGAAAGAAGAAGGTGGAATGTGTAATAATTAAAAAAAAGAAAAAAAATTGTACGGATATCTCGCTCTCGCTCTCAAAATCTCGATCTTGCTCTCAAGATCTTGCTCTTGCTCTCAAAATCTCACTCTCTCTCAAAATCTTGCTCTCTCAAATCTCGTTCTTTTTCAAAATCTCGCTCTCTCAAATCTTGCTCTCTCTCATAATCTCGCCCTCTCTCTTACTCTTCCCTCTTTCGTTCTCTCCCAATACAAAATTATTTTTAACACATCAAATAATTATGAGTGTTATGAGGAAGGTCTCCAGAAGGTCTCAAGAATGAGGAAAGTCTTTCGTTCTCTTCACATCAAATAATTATGAGGAAGGTCTCCGGAATGATAATTAAACAGACTCAATAATAATGTTAGGGCAAGGTCGAGGGTTCAAAGTTCGACGTGCAAATGTAGAAAGGTCGAGGGTTCAAAATTCGACCTATCTAGGTCGAATTTTCAACTCTCGACTTATTTTTTTAAAAAAAAAAACAATATTTTTACAAATAGTTTGAAAACAACAATATTTTTCTAAATAGTTTCTAAAAGGACAATATCCTTTTAATTTTCCTTCTATTAATCTCCTTCATAATTTGATTCACCATCATATATTAATTTATTATTTATTTATTTTATAAACTCTATATAATTCTACTTTTATGACAAATAACGAATGAAGTTTAATAAAAAAAATATATATATCTTTTCGAAAAAAATCTAATAGTAGGAGAGTATTATATTTTCTTTATTTACATTATAAACTTACTTTCATAAATATTAATAGATTTTATGTTAATATTAATGAACTTCATTCTATTTTTGGCAAAAAGTATATTAACGTGATACACGCATAATTTCTTTTTTATAAAAAAAATCGTACCGCTGTTCTTCTGAAAATTTTCTTTTTTCTAATTGTTTGTTGTCATTGCTTACGTAATTCCCATTTCCCACCAACTACGCAGCCAACAAGACGGTGGTCCAACTCCCTCCGCCATCATCACCCAACCCCTCTGCCGTCGACTCCGCCGCCTCTCATTTTGCATTTCCTTTTTTCTCATCCCCATGAATCCATGATTACTTCTCTACCTTCTCTCAATCATCTTTTGATTACAGCAAAGTAACGTTCTATTTAAATATTTTTCCTACCTACTTAGATTTTTTTTTTTTTTATGTTACATTAAATACTTGGTCATTTAGGCTCCTTTTTTAACTATTTGTTTTTTTAAAAAAAATTTAAAAAGTTAAATTTATAAATATTACTTTCACAGAGAAAAGACATCCAATAAAAAACGTGTCATGTGGCTAAAAAAATTTTAATTGATTTTTAAAATTTTATTTTTACTTTATTAAAAAAAAATGAACATTAAATTTTGCTTCACATATTGATATCTTTGTTTGTTATTTACTTTTATGAGTGTTCTATAAAATCAAACTAAGTTTTGAGTTTTTTTTCTTTAAATGGTTAAGGATTCAAGTTTTTAGTTAGGCTAGATGAAAAATCATGATAAAGATGTGCAAGAAGGAAGTATAATTTTCAAAAACCAAATTTGCAAGTGTGTATAGTTGAAAACTTTATAATTAATATTTTTTTTCTTATTTTCTTTTAATTGTTTTAGTTCAACAATATTTAGATGAGAGATTTGAACCTCCGACATCTTGATTAATAGTATGTATTTTATGTCAATTGAGATATGATCATATCGTCATAAACATCATTATTAAATTTATCAAATACAATAACTTTATTAAATAAATGGAAGGATTAAAACCCACTAGGGTTGTTGGGAGGTTTGGAATTGAAATCATAATTAGGAATCTAATTATGATTAAATTTATTGTCAAAAATCAAGATTAGTGGAAATACTAAAACCTGTGTTTAAAGTGCAAAAAGTGAGGTTTGCTAAATTATTTGGAGTTGGATTGGGTTGGGTTGGATTTGAGTGTTTTTATTATTATTATTTTTTTATTTATTTATTTTAGATTTTTAAGAAAATTGGTCTCCTCCATTATACCTGAATTTGTGCTATTATATAACTTCCAATTTCATTTCTCATACTAACATTTTGAATTAGAAAGTCTTGATAGCCAATTCCAACTTTTATCCTACTAACTTGTAATATATGATATGTAATCCATGAGCTATTTTCTATTGGTTTAAAAATATTTATCATATTTTTCAAAAAAAAAAAAATCGTAATCCAATTCTTAACTTTTATCCAATGTTTCTATGGCAATGAAATGATTGTTTTGGGTTCTCAAAAATCTCAATGATCCGAAAAAAACCAATCATTAATCCAATTCGTACTGTTTGGGATGGATTATCAACTCTTTTAGGTTGGGTTGGATTCAAATAATTGAAAATTTTATGGGTCGTGTTGGTGTCACTTAAAATAACCCAAACCAACTTGGACAAATCCAAATTTATTCTTAACATTCAAATGTGTATATATATATATTTGCTTATGATACAATTAGATATACATATATTTATTTTTGTTTTATTTAATTTCATTAGTTTTTTGGATAATTTATTCTCCAATAACTCTTAAAATTAGTTTTTTTAGTACTTTGGAAAGAAAATTTACATTATATAAATCGAAATTGAGTTGCTAGTCATAATTCAATATATGAAAATAGTTTAACCAAATTTTTATATATTAACATTTTACTTCACAAAATTTTAAATAAATTACTCAAGTAACCTGAACTAACATAACACAAATGTTTCATGATTGGGTTGGATTGAGTTCATTTGTTAATAAGGGTTATTTGGGTTGAAGAAATTTACAACCTGAACAATTGAGTTTGATCTAAAAGTCTTTCAACCCAATTCAACTCAACCTACGAACATCCCTACTAGAGAAGAAAAAAATATGAGTTGCAATAGATCTAAATTATATTGGATCGAGGATTGCAAACCTAACTTTTAACTGACCAAATATGAGATTAGAATCCAAACTCATTTCAAACTCATTACAACCTTCAAACACATTTTTTTAAAGAGATACAACCCTCAAACACTTCCTTATGTGAATGAGGAGAAAAACATAATTGATATGATTTGTTGCCATCAATATTAGCATAACTCAAAGTTTCAATTATTATTTATTATAGATAGATGGTTTTTCATCTCACTTTTTGCAATGATTTCAATAATAATAATAAATTTATTATTATTATTATTATTATTATAATGATGGTGGTTTGTTTTGTCAGATTTTTGGGAGTCTTTTAGGCAGTGTTTGATAAATAGGTATGAGTTGAGTTGAGTTGGGTAGTTATTTATTACCCATGTTTGTTAAGCCCATAAAGAAAACTATGGGTTATTAAAACCTTTTTTACCCACTCAAAACTCTCCTTTTTTTTTATCCCCTCAAAACTAGGACATTTTATATTAATATGATTGTTTTCAAAACTTATTATATTAGAGAAATATTGTTGTTTTGCTAGAAGTCGAGGGTTGAGGATTGGATTAATTAGAGGTTGAACGTTGAAAACTCGATAAACAAAGAAAAACTTTGTTACTATTATCATTAAAAAAAATTTATTCTGATATGGTGATTCCTTATTTCTTTTGACACTTGTTGCTTGCTCGTTCCTCTATATTCTATGTTGTTTTAGACATCACAACTTGTTTTTAATGAGACAAACAACTAGATTGAATGAGATATACATTTTTAATTTTCTTTCAATCATGTATATAACAATTAACAATATGTTTCTTTTTTACTCGACACATCAATCATGTATATAACAATTAACATTATGTTTCTTTTTTACTCAACACATCAATCATGTATATAACAATTTAACAACAAAACATATGAAAATAAATGAATCAATAAAATAAATCTTTATCATAATTATTTAGTTAAATAGTTTCTCAAATAAAAAAAATACGAGTTTTAATAATTTGGTAATTCTAAAATCATTTTTGGAGCCAAACATAGTAATTTAAATTTATTTTTAAAAGTTTGGAACCCAACATTTATACAATTGTATAAAAATCAATTTCGCAAAATCAATTGTACCTAAATATATTTTTATAAAATCATTATTCAACTATCACTCTCAAACATGCCCTTAGTCTATATTGTTTAAAATTTTCTCACAATTTGGTCTTTTCGATTAAGTCATTCGATAAAAAAAAATTAAGTTTTCTTAACATAAAACCTAATTAATTATATTATTATTATATTAACATATTTGAACACTTAGGGACTTTTTGGAATGACTTAAAAAAAATGTTTTTAAAAAAAACTCATTTTTATTTAAATATTTTTTTATAAAAACTTATTAAAATACACTTGACACTACAAGAAAAATGAGTTCCCCCGACGTCTAAATCGGTCGTCGGGAGTTTGGTCGTCGGGAGAAAGGGTCTCCCGACGACGTAAAACGGCATCGGGAGCTGTAAAGAACCATCAGAAGTTCCCTGGGAACTCCCGACGCCGTAAAGAACCGTCGGAAGTTTTCGAAGAAACTCCCGACGCCATACTCTAACCGTCGGGAGTTCCCTTGGAATTTCCATCGGATCTCCTAATGCCCGTCGGGCGGCATCGGGAGATGAGATCTGGTAAAAACCAGATCCCTTCTTCCTCATTTTCCCCATTCTCCCCATTTTTGAACCCTAACCTGCCGCCACCGAACCCTAAACCCGGTTGTCGCCGCCATCTCCCTTTCACTTTGTCGATCTCTCTCATTTTCCTCATCCTTCTTCCCTGTCAATCTCTTCCCTCCGCTCCGCTCCCTCGCTCGCCGATCCCTCTCCCTTCCCTTTACGTTTTTCTCCTTTAAGCAGCCGTCGCCTCTACTCCTTCAGCCGTTGTCTAGTCCCTTTCCCTTTATTGTCATCTAGTCTAGCCGCCGCCATCGGTAATCTTTCCATTTTATTTTCTCTTATTTTGTATATTAATTTAAATCATTATTTTTAATTTATAGCATGTTATTGTGGATTGAGTTTTTTTTATTGTGAATGTTGGATTGTGGATGTTTCAATTTATGCAATTTTTTGTGCATTGAGTTGTTATTGTGGATTGTAGATTAATTTATAGCATGTTATTGTGGATTGAGTTGTTATTGTAGATTGTGGATGTTTCAATTTATGCAATTTTTTGGAGCATGGATGTTATTGTGGATTGTTTGTAATTAGCATTGTTTTTTATTTAAGTCATGGATTGTGGATGTTTCAATTTATGTAATTTTTTGGATTATGGATTTTATAATTTACTTAATTTTGGACTTAGTTTAGGGAAAAAAATCAATAACATTAGGGGCAAAAAAAGTCAAATCACGTATTATAAATTATTTAAAATTTTAAATACTCCAAACAAACTTGGAATTTTGTATTAAGTTAATCAAAATTCATGCTTAATAAAGACTTTGTACTTTGTCCTCTAATCCATGTTATTGTTTTGGATTACAAGTTGGTCAGAAAAGATTTATTTTTAAGAATGAAGAAAAAATGGATTAAACTAAGGAATAAGTTATCACGGGAGTATAGAGAAGGAGTATCCCAGTTTTTAGGTATGACGAAGTTTCATGTTAATGATTCTGGACGAATAAGATGTCCATGCAAGAATTATATGAATTCAATTTGAGAAAAAATAGATATTGTGGGACGACATCTATTAACATATGGAATATCTCCCTCATACTGTGAATGAGTATATCATGGAGAGCCAGTAAACTTATCTAGAAATTTTGAAAGTCATATAAATCACTCAATACAGAATGTTGAAGTAGATAATATAGAGAGTAATGTTGTTGATGAAAATGAGATGTTGAATCTTATAAATGATTTACAAGTTATAATTGAAAAAGAAAATACAAATGAAGAAAGGATTGAGAATGAAATATCCTCTAATGGTCAAGAAAGAGATACCACGAACTTATTCGAGGATTTAATGACCGAAACATGTAATGAATTATACCCTGGTTGTTCGCAATTTTCGTCCTTGAACTTTTTAGTGAAGTTGATGCATATCAAAGTTCTCAACGGCTGGAGTAACAAATTGTTTGACATGTTGCTGGAATTGTTAAAAGCAGCATTTCCAACTGACACCTCTATACCTACTTCCTTTTATGAAGCCAAGCGAAAATTGCATGATTTAGGCCTAGGTTATGAGTTTATTCATGCATGCAAATAAGATTTTGTATTGTATTGGAAAGAGTTTGCAGATTTGCAACAATGTCCCGTTTGTGGTGAGTCTCGATAAAAGTTAATGATGGCAAGGGTAAAGAAATACCACATAAGGTATTGGTCATTTTCTATTGATACCGAGATTAAAACGATTGTTTGCATCAAAAGAAGGTGCTTCTGACATGAGATGGCATAAAGATAAGCGAGTTGAAACGGATGATGTATTGCGACATCCAGCTGATGCAGAGGGGTAGAAACATTTTGATCATGAATTTTCTCATTTCGCTTTAAATCCCCGAAATGTTCGTTTGGGATTAGCTTCAGATGGGTTCAATTCGTTTGGAAATATGAGCACTTCTTATAGTATGTGGTTTGTGGTGATAATTCCTTATAATTTGCCCTCCTTATGAAGGAAATTGATGTTTACTTGTAGCCGTTGATTGAAGAGTTGAAAGAGTTATGGACAATTGGTGTGCGAACTTATGATTATGTTACTCGTGATTTTTTTCAACTATATGCTACCTTATTATGGACAATAATGACTTCCCTGCATACGATGACCTATCTGGGTGGAGTACAAAAGGTTATCAAGCATGTCCAATATGCAAAGAAGATAATTCGTCCTTCGAGATAAGAGGGAAAATACCATTTATGGGACATCGACATTATCTTCCAGAGAATCATAGTTGGCGTCGAAGTAGGCAACATGATGGAAAAGTTGAACGTAGACCTCCTCCAGTCGTAATGAATGGAGAAGAGATCTTACAATAAATAAATACGCCAAACTTTTCTATGCTTAGAAAACACCCATCGAAGCAAGATAAAAAAAAAACGAATTCTAAACTACACTAAGAAAAGTATTTTTTTTTTTTTTCCAAATTCCATATTGGTCCAGACTATTGTTACAACATAAATTGGATATAATGCATATTGAAAAAATTGTTGGCTATCATGCAGTTATAGTAGCCAAACAACTGGATTTTGATGTGCTTTTTATCGTTTTGTGTGTTTTTTGATGTGCTATCCTGCAGTTATGAAATTTGTATGTTTTTTTTATGTTCGGGAGGTTCCATGTTTGTTGTTTTATATGGGTTGAGATTGGTTTAAACCATTTTGGAGACAAAGTTTGAGTTTTATGTGTGTTGGTTCTTGTTTATGATATTTGTGTGTTTTTTTATGTTCGGGAGGTTCCATTTTTTCGTGGGGGGTAGGTAGAGTTTCATTACACTCGTCTTGTCGTTGAACTTGGAGTTCTTGTGTGTTTATGAATATTTATGAAGTTCTAATGTGTTATGGGGGGTGGGTTGAGATTAGTTTAAAGCATTTTGGGGACAAAGTTTGAGTTTTATGTGTGTTGGTTCTTGTTTATGAAATTTGTGTATTTTTTTTATGTTTGGGAGGTTCCATGTTTGTCGTGGGGGGTGGGTAGAGTTTCATTACACTCGTCTTATCGTTGAACTTGGAGTTCTTATGTGTTTATGAATGTTTATGAAGTTCTAAAATGTTGTGAGGAGTGAGTTGAGATTGGTTTAAACCATTTTGGGGACAAAGTTTGAGTTTTGTATGTGTTGATTATTGTTTATGAAATTTGTGAGTTTTTTTATGTTCGAGAGGTTTCATGTTTGTCGTGGGGGGTGGGTAGAGTTTCATTACACTCGTCTTGTCATTGAGCTTGGAGTTCTTGTGTGTTTATGAATGTTTACGATGTTCTAATGTGTTGTGGATGTTTTGTTTATGAAGTTTGAACGTGTTGTGGATGTTTATCGATTATGACATTTGAATGTTTTTGTTTTATTGTAGAATACTATTTGGAGATGAGCTTGGACGATTGTTGAAGATGTTGTATTCCAGGCGTGTTCTAGACGTTGTTTTCATTTTATTTCTTCTATGTATTTGTGATATGAATGTTTATAAAGTTCTAGTATCGATTTTGTTTTATTTTAGGATATTGTAATCTTTTATTTATTTGTTATAGTATGGACTTCGTTTTCGTTATTTTATTTATTATGTGAATCTTTATTTGGTTAATTATATTTTACAGGTTATCCAGATCAAATTTTAAAAAATTATAAACTATAAATTAAAAATATTTGAAAGACAATTTTCAACTAATGAAGGAACTCCCCACGCATATATTACTGCGTCAGGAGTTCTTGTAACTCCCGACGTATCAAATAAACCGTCGGGAGTTCGAGCACTCCAGACACATGAAACAACTATCAGGAGTTTGGGAACTCCCGATGCATAAAAAACGACGTCAGGAGTTAGTCGAGGAACTCCCGACGCCCTGTACATGCATCGGAAGTTCCTCGACTAACTCCCGACGCCGTCCTTTCATGCGTCGAGAGTTCCTCTCCCAATGGATTTTTCCTGACCAAACTCCCGACGACCCATTATTGGTCAGGAGAGCCTCTCCCGATGCATTTTCGACCCTTTCTCGACGAATTGTGATGTCGGGAGAAGTTAGATTTCTTGTAGTGTGAAAAACTATTTTGAATGATTGTCAAACACTCTAATTTCTTCTAAAATGACTTATTTTTTAAATTAAACACTTAAAATTATATTTCAAACACACCCTTAGTTATGATCTCATAAACGTGGTTTTTTTCGATAAAGTTGCGAACTTCTTTATGGAAGGATAGAAATTGAAAGTTTTTAAAACATTAAAAATTCAATTATATTTATTAAAAGATTGAGAAAATTAAATTTAAGAATCGTTAGGAAACCTTGGATATTTAGCCAAATAATAATAAGAAGAGGATGGAGAATGTTAAAACACCATTTTAGTTCTCCTACTTTAATTTATATATTTTCAACACATTTTAAATTTAGTTTTCAATAATATAAAATTGAATTATTGTATATGCCGCCCACCTTTCAAAGTGTCTTAGATTTTAAAAACAAATGAATGAAATTAAAATTTTATGATTTTTCCCCTTTAATGGACTTCAAACTTGTCAAAATTGAATTTTTATTTATAAGAAACGTTAAAGTTAAATGTACAATTTTGACCCATTTTAAGATTTTCATTTTCTTAAAAAATAAAAGTACTTTTTGAAATATAAATCTTAATTACTGTAAAATTATATTTTTATTGAAAAATTCTTATAAATAGAAAATTTTCAAAAATATTTATACTTTATAATAAAAAGTTCCAAAAGTGTTTACACTTAATATTTATACTTTTTGTTATAAAGTGTAAATATTTTTAAATATTTTATTTTTAGTCGATCAAGGGCGTGAGTTCAAATCTTATAGTACGGCTTAAAAAAGAAATTTAGTATAAAAAGAATTTGTTCTTTTTAAAAGAGAAAAGACAATAATAAAAAAGGAATTTATGTTGGAACTTAGGTTTTCTTAAAAAAAAACCTAAGAGGTCTTTTTAAATATAAAAAAATATTTAAAAATATTTACACGAACAAGCATTTTTGGAACTTTTTGCTTAAATTAAATTTTCTAATTATTGCCTCAACAAAAATTCAAAAAAAAAAACAGCTACAATTTCTTTAAATCATAGATATTTTTTTCAACCTAAATTTTTCCGCTCAAATCTCGACAACATTCTATTGAAAATGTATTATTAACTTTTTTGTTTTACTTAATTTTTAGTTTGTTTTGCTTAGTATATATTTATTTTAATTAATTTCAGAGTTAAACTACAAGATAATTTTCTCGTCTATCGTCATGATATACGTATCATATCATTCACAAGTAAGTTCTAATTTTTTCTTAATCTTTTTAGTTTTCATACTTTTAATCTATGTAATAAATCATAATACTTTTATCGATAATATTTTTGTAAAGTCTATATCAATATGAAGAGACATTTTAAAATAAAAATAACAATGGAAACCACATAGTCATCATCTTAAAAAAGAAAACATACATCTGATTCTTATATATCTTATATACAAATCAATTTAGGAGAAATACTTAAAAATCCTAGTTTAAGAACTAAAATTTCTAAATATAATGATAATATTTCACATTAAATTCGTAGAGCATATTTACAACAATATTCTTATCAACTTCATAATCATATTTTTCAATTCAAGAAATTTGGATCGATTTCAAAACATGAAAATTCGTAGATGACAGTTGCAATATGTATTAAATTAATTAATTTATGGAGCTATGAATATTTTTTTTTACATTTTTTGTTTTTTAATTACAGAATATCTCTATACAAATTTTTTTATTCCATCCACTGATTGATAGACTTCTATTCATCTTTATCAATCTCTATAAAAAAAAATATCAAAGAATATCAAAATATAAATAATTTTTTTATTTTTCTATTTTTGAAAATTTGTCTTCTAATAATTTTCCGTTGAGTTTAATGAAGCAGAATGCAGAAATGACAAAATAAAGCTTCCAAGAGCACGTGCGGTAGTTTGACCTGTGGTGTCCTGGTTGCGAAACAATTCTGACGAGCAACATTAAATGGGGAAATCGTGGGAAGAAAAAGACGAAAAAGTCCAAATTGATCGCCATTGGCACGTTGCAGTCGCCTTTTCCAATTATATCAATGTGATATTAAACAATTAGTACCCATTTATGATTTTTTTTTGCTAAATTATATATATAAAAAATACTTATGAATTTTTCTTTTTTACTAAAAAAAATAATTTTGAATATGTCTATTATAAGAATGTCATCCGGTCACGTCAAGTTTTTGTCTAACATTTTAACGATTTTTTTTTTATATTAATCATAATTTTAAAATATTTATAAAAGGTCAAAGATAATATTATAAATTTTGAATAAATATGAAATATTTTCTTTACTAGACCAAATTTGAAGGTTTTTTCTTATATAATTTAGCCAAAATTTATAGATTAATAAATAATATATGATTTTTTTAATATACGAGAGGAAAGATTTGAACGGTTGAAAAAGTCATATTTTTGACATATAGCTTTTTAATTCAATACATTAAACTAACAATTAATGCTATAACTGCTAATTTTTTTTAAAAAAATAATATTATAAGTATTATAAATCATTAGTTCCAACAAGAAAAAAAATCACTTACACAGAAACATTTCGTGAACAATTCTTTTTTTCGAAGTAAAAAGAATATGAAACATGCCCTACATTATCCACATTTAAGGCCCTATCCATTTTAATTTTGTAATTAGAAAATTATATAATATTCATCGTCATTTAATACTTAAAGGTTGAGAGTCCAACATGAAATGGTATATCCCCACATCTTATATCATTTTAGTGTTTGAAGGCCCATTATCTTATCTATTTTAATTATTTGTGGGCCCATTTTCAGAACGTATTTCTTATCTTACCGTCATTCTCCTTCCGTGTATCGTATATCATCTCAATGCTTGAATATACTCGATCGTTCATACTCGATTAGAACTTCTTAAACACAATAACTCCCCACATCCTATATCATCCTATGTTTTATATCATTTCAGAGCCCCTAAACACTTGGATGATATAAGATGTGAGGATATACTATCTCATATTCGATCTCCAAATAACTTTTATTTTTAAAAATAAAAAATAAAAAATAAAATGATTATCAAATGGGATTATGTTTGACTAAGAATCCTAAGTTTAATATTATATTAAATGAACTAAAATACCCCTCAAACTACAAATTAAGTACAAAAATTGGGTAGTTTAGAAAAGTAATTGTGAAAAAAAAGTGAGCTAAAAATTATTTGAAAAAATAGTGTGAATTTTTTCGTCCTCGATTCATTCTTTTAGACGGCTGGAACTTTCAAAATTGAGTCTTTTATAAAGACTGAAATTCTCCACCTCAGCGCCACGCGGCGAACACTGCAAACTTCCATTTTCAGTCTTTGACGCCGTTAAGCCTATTTTGACGCCACGAGGGAAAGAGATAAGGAACTAGAAATGTCGGAAAAAAAAAATTCTTTGGGTCGGATCTGCGTTCCCACTCCAAATGGGACGGGAATCTTCAAATAGGAATGGGGAGGGAGTGGGAATTTTTTTATCCATTTGCAATGCAGGACTGAAGACGGAGAATATATTTTTCGATCCCAATCCCGACCTCTCCGACTTCGACCACGCCCATGTCTCCGCCTATTTTTCCATTTCTTTTACATTCCATAATATTCCATTCATAATTTTCCATTTCATTTCCATATTTGCCACGTGTCATCCATGTACACTTCCACCAACACAAATTACTCCACATTCTTCATGCCATACATACACCACATATCTACTTCTTCCATATTTTCCATGCATCCTTCCACGATCCACGCCCCGAATAGTATCAGAGCCTAGTTTTTTGGCGGTAGAGTGTGTTGGTCCAATTGCATTAGCATTGAATTGTCATTAAGTCTTTGTCTTAATAAAATTCAAGTTATCCTTTGTGGTAATAATCAAGTTTGCTGGTTAATTCTGCTGAATAGTGCTTTGGTAAGCCTTGTGTTCCCGACAGAGTGTAGCGTAAGACCATTGGTAAGCTCGGTATGTTGTAAAATTTTCAGCATCCTGATTATTTGTCATAATAGATAATTCGAATTTTAGTAAGACTTCAAGGCTTAAGAATTTTTAATGTCTAAGATAATAGGAAAAATACTCTCTAAAGCCCATATTACAAAAAAACTCAAATTTAATTGAAGATTATTCAAATAATTCCCAACCCTCCATAGTAAATAGTCAAGAACTTCAAATAGCAAAAATAGAGAAAAACCTCCATAATTAGAATATACCAAAAGTAGATATTAAAACAATTTATCAAATAGGAAAATTTGATTTTCTTCAAGATTATAGAATCAAAACCACTGAACAATTAGTTTCAATCAATAAACTCTCGGAAACTCTTTGTTTATTTTCAAGACAATTAGTTATTCAACACCGAGAAAAATATAAATTTTTTCATATAGGATTAGTTCAAATTGCCATAAAACCACTTTATAGAATAGGATTAGATACTCCAATTCTTTTACTATTGCGTGATAAAAGACATAGAAACTTTTCAAACTCAATACTTTCCATAGTTGAATCAAATTTAGAATGAGGATCAGTCTATTTTAATTGTTATCCAAACTTTACAGTGTCGTTAAGTGATTCAAATATACTTAAATCCTTAATGCTTGATATTAAAATTCAAAACATGGATTGGGAATCACAAATTGAATCTATTGTAGGAATATTTCGAATACATTATAAACTAATGCATACAAATTTATCCCCCAAAGCTCTGAAGACTTCTCCCAAAGATCAAACCCTTTTAATGGAAGTCAATACGGAACACTCAAATACTTTTACTCCAAAAATGCTATCTTGGAATCAAATTACTCATAATCCTAGATTAAATTTAGAAGATGCTTTTAAATTGTCAATTGAAAATTCAAAACTAAAATGTATTATTGAAAATGAAGATGGAAATGTAGAAATACAGTTTCAATCTTCAAGATATGAACCTCCTAGATTTTCTACAACATATGAACCTCCTAGATTTTCTACTACGTATGAACCTCCTCAACCAAATACTTCTACAAACCTTCAAGGAGTACGGTTCGATAATACAATACCACAACCTTTTTATACAAAAGATAAGGAATCAACCTTATCCCCAACTCATTCTGATATGCAAAATGTTAACAAGTTAAATGTTATTTCCAAACCCTTTACAATTAACAAAATAAAATTAGATAAAGAATTTTGGTTTGACAAAAATAAACTTTTAAGAAATAATTTTTTTGAATCCTTTACCAAAACTGAACAAAGTGAGATTCGTGATGAATATTACGAAACAATGGAAAAACTTAAATTAAATATATATTTCTTCCATATGAAATATAGAACCTATTATCAAAATCTTACATTTCCTTCATATCAAACAATTAATACTAATACCTTTCTCCCACATGGGAAACTACAAATCCTAAAAGATGTATAACCTCTCCACATCCTCCCTTAAAAGAAATTAAATTTCAAAATAATAATGATCAAGAAGTGATAGCTTCACCTTTCAAGATGATAAATGTACCTGAAATTGAAACAAAAGTACCAACATTAAAAGATATAAAAAATATACAATTACAAAATAATTATTCTAATAAAATTTTACATACAATATCCAACAAAGTAAAAAGAATAGAATCCAAACTTCAATCTCAACATCACTCTATAAAATCACAACCTCAACCAATCCATAAAATAAAACCATTGTTTAAACCTTTTGAAATATCATATAAAGATTTAAAATTAATTAATTTTTCAAGTAAAAAATCTAATAATATTTTAGACAAAATTAACCTTCAATTACAAAACATGAATGTAAATTCCACAAAAGAATTTAATACATCAACATAAAAAATTAATACTATAAATGAAACTTCTGGTCAAAATCATTATGACATACAAAATAATCATGTCAACTTACAAAATAACCTCGAAGAATAATTTCATAACCTCACTCTTTAAAAGATAACCAATTCTAGGTATCCAAAATTTAGAAACTATTATTCCAGACCATCTCTCCCTGACATGCAATACGAAGAGAGACATCAATTAACCCAAGCTCAATATACAGGAAATGGCATCTATGAATGGAATATAGATGACATGACTGAACATCAAATCCTAAATTTAATGCATGAAATGACCTTAGCAGCCACTGCTTACCAAATACACAAAAATACAGACCACCAAATTGCTCAAATACTAATTTTCGGTTTCACCGGCAATTTAAAAGGATGGTGGGATAATTGTGTATCTTCAAGTGACAAAACAAGAATACTAACTGCCATTAAAGTCGAACCAAGTGGTTCAGGAATAAGTCAAACGCAAGACGCCGTAGCAACTTTGATTTACATTATTACCAAAAACTTTATAGGAGAACCCGTTCAATTCCAAGAACGAAGTTCTGAAATTCTTTCCAACCTTACCTGTCCAAAACTTCAAGATTTGATTGTATAAAGATGTTTTCTTAAGCAAAGTCTACACCCACACAAACTGCAATAATCAATTTTGGAAAGAAAGATTCCTCTCAGGATTGCCAAAATTATTTGCTGAAAAAGTACGCCAAACAATAAGACAAACTTATCACGGTACAATTCTTTTGATAATTTAACCTATGGTGAATTAATTAACCTTATCAACAATGAAGGTTTAGCTTTATGCACAGACCTTAAATTAAGAGCAAAAATGAAAAATAAATTTCATAAGCAAAAACAAGAACTTGATTTTTTTGTGCTCAATATGGTTATGAGAAACTACAAGCTCCCTCAACAAGAAAACAACCCAAACAATTTAAAAGAGATTTTACAAAAAAAACCTTATAGAACCCAAGAATATTTTCAAAATAACCAAAACAAACAAACTTATAAACCAAAAAGAAGATTTAAAAATTACAAAACTACTGAAGGAGGAGAAATTACTTATTATAAATGTAGGTAAAAAGGACACATAGCTCCAAATTGTCCTATGAAAGAAAAAAATTAATAATTTAGAAATAGATGAAGATTTAAAAATTCAATTATTAAATTTATTAACACATTCAGACTCCTCCTCATCAAGGCTTTTATGACTAACGGCCTTAGTACATATAAGTCACTTTCCATTGAACAAAAAACAATCTCCATTCCATTCTTGAAAATAAACACTTAATTCTCAGAAAAGGAGATGGTATACCCTTGTTCAATGAGATAATGAAGAATCCTCCAATGAACAAATTCTTGAAATTCAAGAAAATACTGATAATTCTTGAAATCTTCCTATGAACAAATTCTTGAAATTCAAAATAATACTGATAATTCTAATTTTGAAGATTCAATATCCTCTAGTGATAATCAAATCAAGACATGTGCATGCAAGCAAACTATAAATGTTATTTCAAGAGACCAAGAATTTTTTTTTGAAGCAATTCGCCAAATTGAAGACCCCGAAATTAAAAGAGAATACTTTGAAAAACTTAAAGACCTTATTATAGAAGAACCTCAACAACAAAATTTCCAGCATTACAACCTTAAAGAGATAATGTCTCGCTTCGAACCAAAAACAAAACCAGTAACTATTCCCGACCTTCAAAGAGAAATAAATACAATAAAGGAAGAAATTTCTAACATTAAAAAAGAAAATTCTCAAATAAAATTCGAACTCTTATCACTTCAAACTCAACAAATAATTGATCAACCTTCCACTTCTGGAAATCCTGAAACATAGAAATTGATAATGAAGCCGACAAAATTCCACATGAATCGTTTATCAATCTTATTAATAAAGTTCAAATACAAAAATGGTACTCTATTATTGGTCTTGACATAAATAAAGAATACCATTTAACAAGGTTCTAATTGACTCAGGACTGTATACGAGAAGGATTAATACCTACCAAATACTTTGAAAAAACCTTCGAAAAATTACATGGTGCTAATGGTCAAAGATTACAAATTCGTTACAAACTTTCAAATGCCCATATATGCAATCAAGGATATTGTTTCAAAAATACCTTCATATTAGTTAAAGACTTAGATGAAGAAATAATATTAGGAACCCCATTCCTATCTCAACTTTATCCATTCTCAGTAAATGAGAAAGGAATAAATTCAAAAATCTTAAATCAAAACATTACTTTCAAATTTATAAATCCAACATCTACTAAATTAATAAATTCAATTCAAAATTTCTCCATATTTAAAACTATTAATTCCATTAAAAGAAAGACCCAACAAATCCAACATACATGCATCATCAAAGGTCTAGTCAAAAGTCTTCCATGTCTATCCATCATTAATTTACATGCATCACTCATTATAGAAATAGATGCATCAGATATAGGATATAAAGACATCCTCAAACAGAGATTTTATCAATTGTTTTATGTACCAACAAATTCCAAAGTGATTTGATCAACAAAACTTTTTTAATACACGTGGATTGCAAAGCAACTACAAACCTGGTTTTTCAACAAATTTTTGCCAGATGGCAAGCAATACTTTCTTGTTTTGATTTCAAAATTAAAACTATAAAAGGAAGTGCAAACTCCCTTCCTGATTACCTCACTCGAGAATTCCTTCAAGGAAAAACTAAAGAAGAGAGTGAAAGAGAGAAAGAAAAGAGCAAATGAAGTCCACTTGCAAGAAAGAAGAAAAGCATGATCAAGATCAAGAACAACAACAACGATCAACACTTCCTCAAACCAAAGCATCATATTCTCAAGCGTATCAATTTATCCAAGACGAATCATCATCGACAATGGAGGATCGAAAAGGAAAAGCTCCTCAAGCATTTCCATTATCAAATAAATTTCAAATTTTGGGATCTTCCATCCCTTCAAGACCTTCGACCTTAACCATCAACTCTTCTCCTATCAAAATTGAGGAGTCATCTACTCCTCCAACCACCTATATCCAAGTCATTACAAACTCTCAAAATTCAGAAATTATACCCTCAAATAAAACTTTTAATTACCGATCAACTTCATCTATTCTTACCATAATAAAACCCAAACCTCATACATTACAACTTTGAACCAGAATTCATAGGTAAATCTATGAATGAAACAATTCAAAAAACATTTCCATCAAATTTTCATCATATTCCAACCCATCCTCAAAAAATCGTTTATTTTACGAATTTATTCTTGTTGATACCGACTCAATTGAAATCACCCATAACAAGAATCAAGATGACCCAAATAAAATTCCTTTTCAAAAGTTAGAATTCTTCGTGTTCTAACTCCAACAAAATAAAATCTAAGCGTTTATACTGAAAAAAGATTTTCTCATCAATTTTCTCCACAAACCTATTCATACATTGATTATCAAAATGCTTGGTACAATATGTTTTTGGTAAAACAATTTTAATCATTCTTGGTTCATAATGTTTGACAAAACATGTATTAAAATTTTTCCATTATAGTTTAATGATTGGTGGAACATATATGGCCTTTAATGAGGCTATCCTACCATACCATAATCCTTGAAAGTTTCAAATACTTTTCAAATAATGTTTTTCTCAATTCTTTTGACTTAACTTTTACGTTTTCAAATTACTTCATCTAGCATGGATCTTGTTGTCTGGAATTACTCTGTTTCAGAATCAAATGACATCTCCCACCTATCTCGTTCATATCGAATCAAGTGGTAGGACAAATTCAACACAGCTATTGCTGCAAAAAATGTGGTGGAAAAATGGTTTTCCATCTATCCCCACAATATGAAGCCAAACCTACAAAAGAATCAACAGTTTCTTACTCAAAAATCAAGACTGATGGTTGCAATGGCACAAGTATCCAATGAAGAAGACCTCAAGATTATTCTTCAACAAATTTCGTCCTCATCCACTACTAGCCAAGAAGAAAATACATCAAACATTCAAGAAGAAGAGGATGACAACGAATTTGCAAACTTTATGCGTCACATCCACATGTCAGCTCAATCAAATAAGTAGACGACAAAATCTAATTGAATACAAAACGTGTCAAACTTAAGTGTCGATGTTTTGTACAAATATTTAGTTTTTAGCTTTTACGTGTCATATGTCTTGTACGTGTCATGTATCTTGTACAAATGTTCGATTTTTAGATTTTATGAGTCATATGTCTTAGAACGTGTCCACCGAATGTAAGTTTCCTAACTCTATAAAGGAAGCTTAGTATGAATCGAGGAGGGCAGGTTATGTTTTAGACAAGTTAAGTTTTACAAGTTTTTGCTTTAGAGAAAAGAGAGAGAACTTTGTACCTTTTGTTGAAAAATAAAGAAGTTCTTCATTTTCTCCTCCAAAAGTTCTTCATAAGTTCTTAAATTCAAGTAAGTTTATATTTCCTATATCAATTTTGTTCATTGATTTCAAGTTCATCAATCTTTCTTTATTTCTTACATTAATTTTTGTTTATCAATTCCAACAATTATTTTAGTTTTGTTTTATTAACTTCGAATTTACACCAACTTTTCATCATCATTCCACACCAACATACTCATTTCATTCCATAAAACATCATAATTTTCCAATTCATTAAAATATCATAATTTTGCATAATTTTCCATTTCTTTTACATTCCATAATATCTCATTCATAATATTCCATTTCATTTCCATATTTGCCACGTGTCATCCATGTACACTTCCACCAACACAAATTACTCCACATTCTTCATGCCACACACACCACATGTCCACTTCTTCCATATTTTCCATGCATCCTTCTACGATGCACGCCTTAATGGTTGAATTTTAATTTATAAAAATTATGAGAATTTAGCATTTTAATTATATCTTTTTAAATTGAATGTATATGGTTGTTTTTATTACCAAAATTGATAATATTTTATTTAAATGAAAGTTGTATTTGATATGTTTAAGAAATTGTTAAAAATATATATTTAATTGAAATAAAAATATGGCAGGAAATTTTTTTTTGCAAGGAACCCGATTCCTACCGGGAATCTCCATCCCATTTTCTACAGAGAAATTTAGTAAGACGAAAAATGGAATAAGAGGGCGGGGGTGGGGCGGGGAGGGCTTCCTGTACCCGCCCATGGACATCTCTGCAAAGAACCACTGCAAGGCTATAATAACAATGCTTTTTTTTTTTCCTTTCTTTTTCGCAGAGCAGGGGACGCAAAATTAAAAATTGAAACTTTTGGACTCGCTTTTGCAAATTTTTACTTTTCTTTCTAGGTTCAATTACAATTATAGTCCTTTCAATCTTAGTTTTCTTTGTCTTTTTCTGAGTCTTGATTCTCTTTATCTTCATTTATTATTCTTTTTCAAATAATTGTTCTTGAATTAAAATAATGTTTCATAGCAAAATAAACTTAACAAATTAATAATCACACACAACAAAAATTAAGGGGAAGTTGCAGAGGTGTCAAAATGCTTTTTTAAAATTAGGCCTATAGACCATATTTATTAGTTTTGCAAAAATGGTAAAATCCTTAAGTCTAGCCCAAATTTGCTAATGACTTGAAAAGAAAATTTTGAAACCACCCCTATATATTTAGATCGATTTATGCGTAACTTAGGTTTTTATTTATTCTCCTCACTTCTTCACACTGATTTCTTCAATTCTTCAACGTTAGTTTCTTCACTTCTTCTCACCTCAACGCCGATTTCTTCACTTCTCCACCCATTTCATTTCTTCGAAAGTATCGACTTGAAACACCATAAAATTTCTTCCTTCTCCTCTTTCGATTTCTTCTCCTTCTTCCTCTGATTTCTTCCTCTTCTGATTTTGACAACCCCACTGTGAAATTTCTTCTGATTATACTTCTCGCCAACTTCATTTTTTCTAATGCCTCCATTTTTTTCATTTTTTTCGTCGTTTAATTTTTTATTGTTGAAAAATACAATTTATTATTACCTTCTATTGATTGTCATTTGATTACCTTTAGGTTTCCATCCGATTACCTCTATTTCATATCACATAGTTACAGTGAAGTAATAGTTCTGTATAAGTATGACAACTTCTCTATTATATATTGCTATTGAATTTTTATTTGCCATTTGAGATGAAAACATATTCTGTTGTTTTAGTTTTCGTTCTAAAATGTGTATAAGAATTTGTTTTAGTACCTAGTCATCTTGTTGAAATCTAATTTGAGTTTGGAAGTTTACTATTATGAAACTGTGCAATTGTAATGATGGTTGGAAGATCAAACAACTTGAAGGATGAGTAGATAACTAATTGTGATTATATGTAGTGATTGTTGTTGTTTGTGAAAATTTCATTGATTGTCATCTGATTACCTTTTACTTTTTTTGTCTCATATTTAGTAGTTTCTTATATTATCATTTGAGACATTTAATTACCTCTATTTTTTGTCACATAATTAGTAACTACTAATTATAGTTTCTAATATTATCATTTGATTGTCATTTGATTTCTATTTAAACTTCTACTATATCGTTTCATTGTTATCTGAATATCATATGATTGCAATTTGATTATTATCTAATTACTATCTTATAATTATTTCTAGTTCATTATTTATTTTTTTTATGTTGTTGAGAATGAAAGCCTGAAGTGGAGAATGATCAAAGAGAAAATTGAAACCCACACCTAATGTTATTGGTTTAGAAACAGGAAAAGAACACAAATCTCCTAAAAAGGCATGAAAAGTATATAATATTATCGAAGCATCTAGTTTTGAATTAAAGATTTGAATTGAAATGAGATGCTTTTCTTCTGGAAAATTTGTAGATTTTTATGGTAGGTGATTGAAACATATTGAACAATGTTGTCGTGCACTCTATGTTAGACTTTCATGTTAGCACATGTTTTTTTTTTTTTTTATGATATTATATTAATGAAAATCACTTGACAATCAAATAACAATCGGATATCAATAAGATATCAATCAGATGATAATGATGTATTAATCAAATTGAAATCACAAAGTGCTTAATTGCTAATAAAAATCACATGACAATCAAATATCAATTAGATATCAATCATATGATAATCAAATAAAAATCAAACAGAAATCAAATATCAATCATATAGCCATATCAATTATTGAGTATTACTTAACAATTTATTATATTGATACTAAGTAGTTTCTAAAGGAAGATCATAATACCAACCTATCATATTAATCACTAGCAACGAACGAAACAACAGTAACTATGGTGGTAGGAGGTGGCTGAAATGGAGTTTAGAAAGAGAGAGAGACTCGTTGAGGTAGCTTACCAATAGTGGCAACCAATGAACAGTGAACGACGTGGCTGTTGACCAACGAAACGAAGAAGGCAGGGGATCACCAATTGGTCGAACGACTTGGAGTGAGGAACGTGAGAGTGAGAGAGACGACTGAGAATGGGGTTTAAGGTGAGGGAGGGGTAACAAACCCTACTTCTAATGGAGGGGTAATTTTGGAATAAATTTTTTAACAATAAGATTTATGGGAAATGTGATCATACATTTCAACATTTAGCCATATTTGAAAATTTCAAAAATAAAGATATAGTTACCAAATCTTATTTATAATTTGATATTTATAGCAATTTCTCAAAAATTAATTTTGACCCTGAACTCATCAATAAAGTATCAACTAATTAAATTTAATCATAAAAGTTCAATTTCATCAAATTACATTGAAAACTTATATAAGTGTTGCAATAGTTAAGATTTACTCTGAATATTGTTGAAAATATTATTATATGCATTTAGTGAATTAAAAAGTATTTTACTTTTAATATTACTTCAAACTCATTTTATATCATAGTTTAAGCATGAAAAAACTTAGTGGTTTTACAATTATTTCATTTAAAATTAATTGGAATGAAAATTATGAAGCAAATAAATAAAATTGGCCAACCAATGTCGTTGGGTTTCGATGAGTTAAGAGATGACAACAATATCGAAACTGAGATACTCACTAAAATATTGAATAAATTTTGTGTGACCTTGAAATTGATTTTAAAGAAATGAAAATAATTTGAAAATCCTAACTATTTCAAACTAATTTTGGCAAACAAAAAAACAACACATTCCTAGTGAGTAAGTTGTTTTAGTTTTATTTGGCCAAATTAGGCTTGACAAAAATTCCTGCGGGATCGAGTCCTCGCGAGTCCCTGTCCCGACCGGGATGGAGAAACTCCGATTTGACCGGAGATGGGTCAAATCGGGGGATACAACCGGGTCCCCTGTCGGGAACGGGACGGGGACGTGGACGGTATTCCCGTTTCGTCCCCATCCCTAATCCCGTTCTCGATTATTTTTTTTTATTTTTTAATATATATATATTAAAAAAATAGGGATGGGTCCTCGTGGAGACCCGTTTCTCTGATGGAGAATCTCTGTCAATGATGGGAACGAAGGTGAAGATGGAGGGAAACATCCCACAGGGATGGGAATGAAGATTATCCCTGTCTCGCTCCGTTGCCAACCCTAGACCAAATGCAATACATTCATAGTTAGTTCGTATGGATACATTTTAATTCGTAGATTTCCTTCTAGGTGAGTTTTGAATTTGAGTTAGGCTTGAGAGAAGGACAATTCATGGACAAGAGTTTGTTAGTCTTAAAAGAAGAAAGGCCACCTCGAGAGAAAAAAAAAAATCAAATAAAATGAAATCTTGTTTCCACTCGGAGAAAAAAATTTCAAACCGAATTAATACAAATATTTAATTAAATCCATCTTTCCAAATAATTTTCAACGCACTTTATTTTTATAAATACTTTAAAAACCAAACCAAATTCAATGCACATTATTTTAAAAATCTCTTTACTTATCTATCTCTTGTCATGCTCAAAGACTAACATTAATAATTATTCTCTGAATTCATAGATTGTTGGTTGCTACCAATAAAAATATGTATTAATTTAGTAAAAACATAAAAACACTATTTTAGTTAAAAAAAATATATATAAATTTGACCACTTTAAACAATAAAATTAAATCGTCTTAAAGATATAAAAATAAATAAATGAAACACCATTTGAATTGTTGATCAATGTCTTTTGAATTTAACGTCTTTATATGAATTCAGTCTCTTAAAAAATTAAATTGAGTAAAGACAAACAATCATCACTATTTTTTCGAATAATTTTTAGGCCTATAGGGAGAGGTGTGGAATGCGGCAAAAAAAAGTGTAGTAGAGAGGAAAAGAAATTAGTTGTTCATAGTGTTTAATAGGTTTTTTTTAGTACAAGTGTTTAATAGTTATGTATGGTAATTTGACATCACTATAAATATTTTTGGTGTAGGACAACTCAAATAAACTTATGTATATAAATATTTACGAAAGAAATTTAACCCAACATAAAAGGTGTTTAAATTCTAAATACTTTTTATACAAAATTTCAAAGAAAATGTATTTTTGAAAAACCATTTTTTCAGAGGCAATCTAAATGCACCCTGAAAACGAGTATTGGTTACTAAAGTAAGATATATGATAAAAATTTTGGAATGGAAGTTGATATTTTTCCTAATGTTATACATTTCATCTTTAAATTTTGAATTTAGTTTCAATTTAGTTTCTATATTTTCAAATATTATAATTTTATCCTTAAGACTCACATTTGTCAAAAAATGGTACTTAGGTTTCAAGATTTATATGATTAATATCAAAATTTCACTAAATATTCACTTTTGGTCATTAATACTAGTGTTTATTAATTAATTTGAAACAATTAAAATGATGATAATTAAGTAAGTTTAGTCATTTTTTATCATTATTAAAGTTAATTTTAAAATTTTACTTCATAATTAATTTAAATTAATTATTAGACCTAAAGACCAAAGTGAGTGTTTAGTGACAAATTGAGGATAAAAGTGAAAATCATGAAATCTGGAGACTAAAATGTAACAACATTCAAATCTCAAGGATACAATTGTAACATTTCGAATATATTAGGATAAATTCAAATCAAAACTAGGCCTAAGAATAAAAAGTGTAATTTCCCTGCAACCTTTAAATTTAATGGAAATTGATAAATAGAAAAATCTCAAAAATATTTAAAAACGTTCAAAAGAAGATCAAACCTAAGGATAAAAATCATCTTAATTTAAAGAATCTCACAACTAAAAATAAATACTTGAATTTTCTGGAAAATTAAGAATAATTTATAATTGGTAATAAATATAAGGTTAAAATATTATTTCAATGGCGTTTTAGTTCCAGTACTTTAAAATGTTCAATTTAATTTATATATTTTAAATAAAATAATAATAATAAATTTCTATTTAAGAAAGTACAAATGAGAATATATTTCCAAAATTTAGAAAATATTGATATATAATCAAAAGTTTTTTTAAAAAAAAAACAAGAAATAATCAGTGGTTAAATTTAATATTTATGGTGAGTAAAATGCACTAAACTTTAATCTTTGAAAGTATAAAAGTCAAAAACTAAAATTGAACAAACTACACCGTATATAACGGTGTTGATTTGTTATTTGTTTATCCCATTTGAGGCTGGGAGTGAAGAGTAGAGATGTTCACGTGGCGGGACGGGACGAGGGAGACCATTCCCCATCCCCGTTCCCGCTCCCCATTTCATTTCCCATCCTCATGAAATTCCCCCAGGTATCGGAGCGGGGAATTCCGGGGATCGGGTTCCCACAAGGAATTTTTTTCGTTATTTTTTTTTATAAAAAAAGTATTAAATAATTAAATTTACCACTTAATTGTTTATTATTGTTAGTTTTATATGAAAATTTGAATTTAAAGATAAATTACTCAAATTTTGGTCTAAAAAAACTAATTAATTTTTTAGTAGAAAGAAATAAATATAAATCAAATTATTTACATATATAATCTAAATTTAAATATTCAATTTAAACATATTCATTATCTTTCCCAATAAATAATCAAATTTGAAATTTAAATATAATATTTATATAATAATAATAACAACATAACATTAGATAACTATATGAAATAAATATGTAAAAGCTAATCGGGACGGGGATGGGGTCGGAGAATGCATTCCCGTTCTCATCCCCATTTAGCTCAGGGAAATTTTTTTCCCACTCCCTCCCCATTCCCCACCTAATAGGGGAATCCCCGCCCCACCCATAGGAACATATTTAGTGGAGAGTGTGGACCTGCTCTTTTCTGGTATAAAAGAGCAAAATCAGTTTGGCCTTTAGTTAACAAAAGCAACATTTTAATGGAGAATTTTAATGGTAGCATTTTGGTTAGATGGATGGCGATGGATTCCTCTCATTCTAAAAAATGTCTCGAAATTACGATCTTGCTGGGGCTTATGGAATGATCACAATAACATTAATAAGCAGAAGGAGGTCGTTTTCCATAGTGTTAGAAGCAGCTGCATCATGAATTATTCTGAAGTTTATGAGGTTGCAAATAGAAAAGAGTCTGTCAGTGAGTTAGGGTTGCTGTCTTTGGATCATTCTGGTGCTAGAGGTTAGTCTCCCTCCTCTCCCGATTTTGTCAAATTAAACGATGATGCTTTGTGGTATTCTTCCCGCCTTCAACCGTACTAGGTTTGATTATTCGACATGAATTGGCAAGTCTTCTTGCCTTGGCTGCTTCTCACTTTAAAATCGATTATGAGCCAAATGTGTTAGGGATGGAACCATGATTGGTGTGTGGTTGGAAAATTTTCCTTTTGTCTTCCTTCGTCTAGCTTTGAAGGATGTCCATTCAATTTTTGTGCGACGTATCAAGATAATTGGGACTATTTTCAAATAAAGAAACATGAACTCATTTATTTACGAGTATTACAAAACATCACAATTAATCAATAATAGATAATATTTAATATCTATCATCGTCAATATTTCTTTATACCTAAAAATATTTTCGAAAGTTTTACTATGTAAAACAAATTATTTGGATAATTTTCATTTCCAGATTTTCCATTGACAAGTAGACGATGATAATCCGTCTCTGTTGATCTAAAGTTTGGTTCCACTTCTACATGGGACCCACGCCCAAACCTAGACCCAGAAGGCAAACCCATTTTTCAATCAACAACAGCCCTGGTTCATCGATATACGTTCTACAAAACGACGTCATTCTGAAGCCACTCCCTCTTCCTTTTATCCTTGGGCATCCTACAAGTCGAGTGAGTCCAACATTCAAGTCAAATGCATCTTCAATCCAATTAAATTCACCTCCTTCTTCACTTCTTTCCTCAGAACTTCCTGCCTGTTGCCGTAATACGTCTCTGAATCCCCATGAATCCTCCCACTTTTCCCATGGAATTTTCCGGCGATCCACTTCCGACGACTATCGTCGGAAGCGACGACCCACGGATTCCGTTGCAAAACCTCTCTACCATCCGTTCCAGAATGGATGCCGTCCAAATCTTCCTATCCGATAACATCGACAGAGAAGTTCGTATCAGCAATCAGCAGATGGATGCCGTTTCATCTGAAATCGTCACCGCAATCCAACAGATCATCGTCCACGGTGCCGCTCTCCTAGCTTGTGCCCAAGCGAAAACCCCAACTGCGCCGGATTTGACGGCTTCGACGACTCGAACTCATCCGAATCTTGTAACAGAGAAATCAATGGCGGAGCTGAAGGTCGAAGGCGTAGATGAGATTACAAGAACCGAATCCGAGGAATTTGACCCGGATTGGGAAATCGTGGAGCTGGATGCGATGGAATTGCTAGCGGAGCACATCCATTTCTGCGAAATCTGCGGGAAAGGGTTCAAGCGAGACGCGAATTTGCGGATGCATATGCGGGCCCATGGGAATCAATTCAAAACACCAGAGGCGTTGGCCAAGCCGTTGGATGTTGTTGGTGCGGACCACAGGGCGAAACGCACGCGATTCTCGTGCCCTTACGACGGTTGTATAAGGAACAAAATGCACAAGAAATTTAGGGCACTGAAATCGTTGATTTGCGTCAAGAATCACTTCAAGCGTAGCCACTGCCCTAAGATGTTCTCTTGCAATCGTTGCAACAAGAAGAGTTTCTCTGTAATGGCGGATTTGAAAAGCCATTTGAAGTACTGCGGTGAGTCGAAGTGGCGGTGTTCTTGTGGAACCACCTTCTCCCGTAAGGACAAGTTGTTTGGTCATATGGCGTTGTTCGAAGGCCACATGCCAGCAGTGCCCGATGACGCTAGTGCCACGGCGGCGACGACGTCGGAGATGGATGAAGATGGGGATAGCAATCATTCGAAGGATGTTAATTTCCAAAACGCCTCCAATAGTTCTTCGGGTGATGGATCTTTTGAATCGTTTCTTGATGGGTTTGGTTCGATTGAGAATCACTGTTTGCAAGAAGTGCTGGGATTCCCCTATGATTTCGATTCGGAACCAGAATGGAAATTTTGTGGTTTTTGATGTTTGGGATTTAGTGTTTGTCTGTTTAGAGATCTGTACATATGAAATTCTTTGCATAGAATTGGTAACTTCTATCAGTCTGAACTTTAATTCATTTGCCTCTTCATTATTATTAGATTTGGAAAGTCTTATCAGTCTGAGTTTCATTTGCATCTTCATCCTGATTTATGATTATTATTAGATTTGGATTATTTCTCTCTATATCAACTCCGAAGAACTTCCTAAGAAAGGATAAGACCAAATTCGTTATAATAAATTGAAAATTATAAATGATTTAGCAAAATGGTAATAGTCATTGAAGCATTAAAATTAGTGGGTTGAGATGATCTGTCAATAAAACGCGAACTTGCTAAGAAGCTCTCTATCTCTCAGCTCAAGTCATTGTTTAATGAGAAAGAAAAATAATTAAATAATTAGGTGCATTACCCGTCATTTTTTTTTAATTACATCCAATTGTCTAATCAATGTCTGTGGAAACTCTTCTTACTTTTTTTTTAAAAAAATATATTTGTATATATATTTTTGCACCCATATGGCAGTCATAAGTTGTCCAATCACTGTAATGTGACAAATTCTTGTTTTCTTAAAACATTTTTTTAAATTTTTTTTCTGTTGTATAGTTGAGATGGGCCAAAAAATGGGCGCCGATGTGGACCAAGTACTTTTTTTTTTTTTTAATAAATACCTAAATATAAATTATACCAAAAATCTATCAAATTTGGGGTTGACTAAGGGGAGCAAAAAAAAGAGAAATGGCTAAGAAAAGTTTTCATAAGAGCTACTTTAAATCAACAAAGTTCATTTTTTTTAAGCAGCACACTCTGTAAAAATTTTGATTTCTTTGAAAACCTTTTCATAAGTCCGGTGGCCATTTTAATTGTTGGAGTGTTTGGAATGGGGTGAGAGAGAATGGCTACCCAAATGATGTTGGTGTCACATTTAAGAATCTAATTCAACGATAATTTACATGGAAGGTTCAATTCTCAATTCTTGCCGCACATCTTTTTTTTCTTTAAATTTTTTTAATACTTTTTCTTTAAACCTTTGTATGCATAATCAAGGGAATACAATTTAACTAAAATTCTAATTTCTTCACATCAAACTAACAATTTAATTAATAGGTAAAATTAATCAATATCTTTGAAATATGATTACAATCTTTAGAACATCCTTTGATATCCGATTACCATTCAAATCGAACAAAAAGTTTATAATAATTTTTAATAGGCATTTGAAACTTTAATTTAGTAAACTTTAAAAGGTGCATACAGGTTTATAAACATTCACTTTACTATTCTAGTAATTCATTGAATTTTAAAATTTGTATTGCATAGGTTCCTAACTTATTTATTTAATTTTTTTTTTAATCAGGAATTTGTTAAATAAGTAATAAATAAATTTATGTGTAAGAAGACTATGACATTTCAAGTTCGTGTCTAACCATTATTTAAATTAAACTATCTAGTAATTATGTGTCTCATGGTAAAAAAACGAAATTAAATATTATATGAGATTTATCAAGAATTAAACGGGAGTGAATCTGTTTACCTAAAGAATTGAGGTCTAATTGTTTAAAAAAAAAAAAAAATGAGGTCTAACTTTAGAGTTCTTAGTGGATTCAATGGAGCACTATTAGCAAAAACAAGAAATTAAGTTTGTTAGAATGGAAAGGTTTATCAAACTATAGAATGGAAAGTTTAGGTTTGTTTAGCAATTATATAGACCCTCATTTGATAATTATATGCTTTTTATAAAATTAAGTTTGTTATTGGATAATTTTGGATTAAAAAATAATTTTAATTAAATTATGGGAAATTTGATTGCATAGCAAAGTTTAGAGTTTGATTTGAGAAAATGTCAAAAACGAAATTTGTTTAGATTTATGGCAAAGGAACTAATTTGCATGTGATCCAATCTTTTATAATTCGAAAATGCCCTCTTAACTTTTTGTGTAACTAATTTTCTTTAATTAAATCTTCAAATAAATTCAGATTCCAAATCCACACAAAACAGAATCTTTCACTTAATTTGTATGAAATTTAGTTAAAACCAAAAACTTCGAATATCTAAATCTCGTAGATATATTCTATTGTTTTCAAATTTCGCTCACCATAAAACAAGTGGTCTAGCATATGAAGAAATGGAATGAAAGAGTCCTCTATCACCCTTAATCATCTAACTTAGTTTCTTGTATTGTGTTGGATTCTTGCCACTTCACTTTGCACCTTCAAAACCAAAAAAGCACTTTGAGAACATAGTATTATTTTACTGGAGACATCAAATGAGTAATGAATGATATGTATTTCATTCCTAGTTCTACTTCTCTACATACTATTTTCCTTCTTCTTTTATTCTTGGGTTGGAGTCATTAAGCGTCTTGTATTATTACTATCTTTATTTTTTTTAATGATAAACGATTTAACTTTGAACTCTTGTTTTGCAGCCACGCACACAACTCCTTTAATATTGGTTGACATCTAGTAGCTCCTACAAAATTAAAATTAAATGCAATAACAAATGAAAACAAATCACCAAATCGACATAAAAAAGTATGTAGGGATGGAGGTGAAAAAGAACAATTTGGATGAGTCATATTTAATTCAACATGAGATGAAAAAGTTCAAGGATTGAAGATAATTTTTGGTGAGCCATTCAACTTCCAATCAATTACATTATCATACCATTGTATTTTCTTGCAAATACAAGGTATTCATATTTTTAAAAATAATCAATAGAGTATTTATGATGGTTAATAAAAGTATTGTTTCTCTTGAATTGCATTTATGTATCCGATATTAGATACGGGTACAATTTTTATTTAAGGAGGTACGAAGATTTAGTTATAAAATTATGGAGTACTTTCATTACTATACTACGTGCATTATATATTCATATATAAGGAGTAATGAAGATTTACTTATGAAAATAAATTGGCAGAAATAGAAGCTTAAGGGAGAAAATATATATTTTTTGAGATCTAGATTCTTTCTCCATTCTCATTTTCTTTGAATTCTTGCAAGAGCATCCATGGTGTTAAGCATTTTTCATTGATTTTTTTTTCTTTTGCAATAGAGGAAGGTTTATTTCAATTGTAGGAAGATTTCAAACTTTTATTTTTAAAAATACAGAAAATCTCTATTGTATTTAGTAAAAAAAAAAGGTAATGGCAACGAATAGCATTTTAAGAGTAATAACTAAGTGTATAACATCATTTAAAAAAATTGCAAATATAATCAAGTCTATCATAATAGACTTCTATCATTGATAGACTTTTACCTGGATAGATTTCTACCAATAGTATGGTCTATCTGATAGACTATTTACATTTGGTCATATTTGTAATTTTTTTTACATGATGTGTTTTTCGGTTTTTGAATTTATTTGCTAATTTTGTTTGATGGGTATTTTGGTCATTTTCTATTCATTAAAAACTATCTTTAAAAACAATTTGCCATTTTTGTGATTTCTAAAACTTTTTGTCATTTTTTAAAAGGAAACGTTATAATTTTCCATTTTTCTTGTTAGCCCTTTAATTAATAGATGAAAAAGGCAACCACACGGAGACAAAGACAAAATGGGCCAAGGGAGAGTAGTTGGACCTTCGGCCTTGGCTGAGGAGCTCAATTAGCAATGAGTCGGGCCTTTGGGCCAACCCACCACTTGGCTTTGACCTCTGAGGCGGAGGATCCCAATCATTATATGGGACGTGTACAACATATCCCCATTCCAATAAAATCACATATTATTTTATTAATTATGAGATAATTAGATTTCTAAAAGGGAGTTGGAGAAGACCTATGTCAACCTCCTCTATAGATTCGTAACTCTATATGAGGTACCTTGAAAATGATATTTTCAAACAACTTTCACATTCTTTCATTTCCTAACTTAAAGTATAAGAGTATGTGTGACAAACACCACCACGTCAGTGTGTAGATTTTCTCAAATGCTAAGTTCTTTTTCACTTTTGACAAATTCACCACTAGTATACGTTAATATATGGTCACAATAGCATAAAAAAGATATTTACATATAGGAATAGATAAAATGATATTTCAAAAGCAGGTTCTTCGAATAAATACCTTAACTACAAAAAAGACATTTAATTTGATTGAGGTTATAGCAACTACCAAAACAAAACCATGAGTGTGTGAGAAATGGATCAAGTTTCACGAGGATCACAAGCAGCAATAAATATCTGCAGCAACATAGTTTCCAACTATATATCATCTTCCATTGAACAATTCAATTCAATACCTAAAAAAGTGCACATAGCATCATTCCTTGCATCAGCAACAACAGAGATAACAAAAAAAAACCACCCTGAATCGCCACTTGATTTCATAAAAAAGATCCATTTAAAATCTTCAGATCTTTTTCACAAAACTTGTGATTTTTGTGAAACACATGATGAGCTTAACTTTAACTCGCCCCAAACTAAATATATAAATGGGCATTCCAGCTGCCATCGGAGAATAGACAATCACCAAATTGATTAGCCACAGATCATAACTGAAAGCAAGATTTATATTAGTGAGATGTCGTCGGTGTCTTTGGAAGCTCTGGCAATGGCCGGGATGGACTCCGGCGAGTGGGGCATAGATGTTGAGGAATGGGAAAGCCAAGACTTGGACTACTGCCCTCCGCCGTATCTACTAGCCGAAAGACGAGATAGCGATAACGATCACGATAATGAAAACCAAGTTGCAGATCAACAAAGTCCAATTCCTCCTCATCCACCGTCGCACTCGCCGCCCATCATGATGCCAACTCAGCTTTAATTTAACGTTAAGTTATTTTTCTTCTTTTAATTAAATCTTGTATACAACGACGAACCCCATGAAGGAGGTGTGCAGTTTGAATATGATATATAAATCAATAGTTCTCTAATTTGTCTTCTTGTTTTGTATTGGTACCGACCGAGACTAGACATGCACGAAAACTTCGACTTTTTTATTTTTCTCTCTTTTTTCTTTTTGTTTGTTTTCAATTTTGTTTTTCCCACATCCACGGAATCTCAAATGATTTTAAAGCATATCCGTTTTTTATTCTTTATCAAGAAGTTTGTTGGATCTTGTATCTTATTATGTTAAAAAAAGATAAAACATACGTACTAGATATATGACAAAATTGTGATTTTGTGATATTTAAAAACTGTCATAATTAAAATTTATGACATTTTTGGTTATTGTATTGCACGTTTAAGGTATTGATCTCAATGATACTTTCAAAAAAAATGTCATAATACCCTTTTAATCATAAAAACTAATTTTCAACAATAAAATATTACTATCAATTACAAATTGTTGTTGTCATGTTTGCTATGATAAGTTATCATTTTCATTAATTGACTCAAACTCAACTTATTTTCGTAGCATTTATAGGTATTGATAATAGTGAAAAAATGTAAAAAAAAAAGAAAGAATATATAGTGGTTTTTTTCATTGTCATAAAAAAGATAATAATGTCACTTTTATTATCAAGAATATCTAAACAATAACAAAATATTTTATGTTAACAAATGTCATATGACAACACTTTTTTATTGTCACAAAAGTTCATATTATGACACTTTTAATTTATATTGTTAATAAAATTGATCTCATGATAATTTGTTAAATGTCACATAAAGAAAGTTATTTCTTTGAACCCTATCATTATCCATGTAATTTACCTCATCAACTAATCCTTACTTTGAACAGAAAATACACAAACATACAAAACTTTCATATATTATGATAAAGTTGATAATGGTTTTACTAGGAAAAAAAAAAAAAAAACAAGCACAAAGAGACTAATAACCATAATTGATAAACCTTTTACAAAGAATCTAAATAGGATCACTATTGCTAAAAGTAAGAATATTGCAATGAATATTTCATATTGCAATGAATATTTGTGACTAACCCTAAAAAAAATCTCATGTACCAATAAATACGTTTTAAGTGTTTCCAAATTCTAGATCTATTAAAAATAAAAGGTTAAAATATTATTTTTGAATAAATCTTAAATTTAATCTTATGGCTTAATTATTATAATTATATTTAAAAAAAACTTTATATTATATATTAACATTTTCAATATAAAATGAAGAAAGATATTCATATATTTTATTTTTTTTTATCATAATATCAAGAGCTGATGAGGAAAATGATGAGATGTTAAGATTGTGCCAACCTAGTAGAGATAATCTGGTGCATCTATTAACCCACAACCCATATATTTTTCAAAAAAGAAAAAAAAAAGTTGTTATCAAATATAGGAAAATGAATCAAAATATTTACAAATATAACAAAATTGCACTATCTATTTGCAATAGGTCGTGATAGATCGAATAGACTACTATCTCTGTCTATCATGTTTGTGCCATGATAGACACAAGATAGTGTAGTCTATTGTGGTTTATTATGGTTTATCGTAGATAGATTGTGATGAATACTATTATTTGTAAATATTTTTAGTAGTTTTGTCATTTAAAATAATTTTTCTAATAATTATTATTATTTAATCAATTTCAATAAAAATTATCTTTGAGGGGTTAAATCTAAGTGTATTGAGAATACAAAGATTAAAATTTTACACTTAAAATTATAAAACTAAAAATGTAAATTATATAATATTCTACAATAATGATTATAAAAAATATATATGGAATATAAAATATTTACTGAAATAATTTGGATTCAACCAAGGTTCGAAATATCGATATCGATGGAAATATCGAGGTTCCGATTTTATGAAAATATCGATGGAAATTTTCGAAAACTTTATGGAAATTGATGAAAATTGTTATAATTAGTTAATGAAACTTTGATTATGACCTAATTAGATTATATTTGACCATTTTTAATCATCATTTCTATAAAGTAAAACAATAATTAGAGGTATAGTATAAATATATGTGTAAATGCCGATGCAAGACCAGAAATTTAAAAAAGAAATGAAAAATAATTACAAAATAATACCAAATATTGACAAATAATTTCAAAATTAAAGGACATAAAATATTTGCATACAAAATAATTGTAAATTATTTATTATAAAACCTACATTTCTAATACCAAATAGATGACCTTAAAGCATCTAATTCAAAATCTTGATAATTCAGGTAGAAACTATAATATTGGTCCCAGGTCATTCTATATGGAAAATGTTGAAGATGGTCACTTAAATGAAAATGTTAGGACTCGTATGGCCAAACTATAAACTCCATTAGTGGATTGTCACACCCCTTCTCAGATTACCTTCTTAACCTAGGAAGGGATGTGAATACAACGAATGCCAACCCTCTTATGACATCCACTACCTACCTGTAACCTGCTCAACTTGTTCACCTGCTTTGCTTGATAATTAATTGAATATATACCACATACACAATTTCATAACTTAGCCTTTTAAGGCAACAGTAACACCATTCATTACATACTTGTATCCATCATACAGAAATATGTACAACATGTACATACTCAGAAATCTTTCTAAACTTCCATAAGTATGTTTATAAAACATTAGGATAAACAAAACACAAAATCAGGACCTAAAAAAGACTCTGATCTATCTACAATTTGGGATAGTAGCAAACTGACTGCAGAAAGCTAGATGCCAGGAACTCGATTGCTACCTGGAAAGCGAAAACATTTGAAAATCTTGCCCGATTAAAAGAAAGGGTTTGTGTTGCCCGCTCTAAAGGCTCTCCAAGTACTTTCTTGGGTGGGAAATTCTACACTAGAGCTGATGACTCGTGAAGAAATAAATCGCCAGAATCAGGCAAGAAAAAGTCCCTCTATTTGTAAGTAGAGCACTAAAAACACCAGAGCTAGCCTATCTAATAAACGTGCAAGTGGAGAGAATTCCATACTTGAGATAAACTATGTCAGGAAATGAGATTCCTTCTAGGTGGCTGACTTTCATCTAAGCAACTATTGAACTCTGAGCTGGGAAGCCTAGTGAGGGACTAGTTAAATACAAAGATGTTTGGAAGAAATAATTAAAACTAGAGTTAAAATATGCTTTAAATCTTAAATGTATAAAACATTCAGGAGAGCATGTTTATGACATTCAGTCAGAGGTATTAAGGAAGATTGAAATCTGAAAACATGCTTAAATCTCATAAATAGTGAAGAAAATCATACATGAGGATTTCCATGAGCAGCGAAAGGATCGTTCCAAATTCTATTCGAAATTGAACATAAACAATTACAGTCACAAAACGGAAATTAACAAGTCATGCATAAAACGAAATTACAGCATGCTTTCAAGAATGTAAAGGGATAGAATATGCATACCTTTGAAGAAACATTCTTCAAACTTCTTTGATCAATCTCCAATCGTCCACGAACAACAACTCAGCCCTCGAACGCAACGATCGGAACAACAACACGATTAACAACACAGACGCAGTGATCATGAACCCAACGAACAACCAATGGCTCCTCCAAAACTAATTGAGTTGAGTAAAGACACCACCACAATGGTTACCTTGATATTCTCGGTGTAAGAATTCAGGAGTTGTGGGCTCTATATGATCTTGGTTAGAGGAAGAGACTAGAGGACAACAATCGTGTAGACGATCGAGCAAGTGGGAGATAGGAAGCTGTCTATCATATAAACAATATGCTCGATTGTGTAGTAAATAGCAGCCTATCATATAGACAATGTCATGCGATTGTTTAGCTACGATCAGCTGAATGAACTATCGTATAGTCAAACTCCACGATCGTTTAATTTCTCTATGAGCTATCGCTTAGTGAAACACTTTCATTTGATATCCTTTTTCGTGAGTTCTTTCCGAATTGAGTAACTCTCTAAATTTAGGAAAACATTTATCCTTTTATCTCACGGTTACCATAAAACCACCAATAATCTCCCACTCAATTGGTTATTAGAGAAAAAGATTTAATTATCAAATAATTAATATTATTATAAACAAATATGATAACCAACTTACCATATTATATTTATAACCTACATATAAACTATACTTCTTTTTCTATTTTATGGTACTTAATGTAAATCATATTGACATTAATCCTCCACTTGATGTATCGCATACAACATACTAATTATATCATATATAATTGAATTTCCCTTTGTCAATTTGAACACTTCAAACTAACACTAAGAATTGATTCTCAACTTGAATCCATTTAGCTACCAAGGGGACTTTATGGACCTATAGTTTGATACGTGAATAACTAACTAAACTCTTTAGTCACGGGATCCACTATCCATTAACTGTCGGACATTCCACTAAAGATCGACAGCTGCACTCTCCTCACTATAGATATATATTTTTGTGTCCATATCAACAATCAACAGTGCGATAACCCTTCACAGATTACTCGTAAGTACAACTAGACTAATTTACTATTTTGTCCCTGTAGTTACATCTAACTCCTTAAGTACCACTGATTCCTCTAATGAACATAAGTCATAGTCCTATTATGATTGAGTTCTCTCTTCCAAAGAGAGGCTGTGGCCACTATGTTCAAGACCCAAAATAAGCCCTTAAGAGAACAATCTATCTACTTATCCCTGCTTTGGGGAAGGAGTGAATTTCGTCTTGTGTAACTGAGTTCTCAACTCCCCAATCAGAAAAATCCCCAAAAAAGTAGACTTGTTGAGTTGGCAACCTGGTCACTCTCACCCATACTAATCAAAGGACCTCCCTCAAAGACAGGAGTTACCAAAACACTCAGGATTAAGGTCATGTCACCCATGGTCATTTAAGGTGAGATGTAAGTCTCAAGTATCAACGACGTTATATAAATAAAGGAATCATCTCGTGGTCTGGTCTTATACAAACTATTTGTATAAGACACCCCCGCTCGTATGTCTCCACATGAATGGTCAGAATCAGACCATATGTAATAGTTCACAATACTTGTAAACCTCTACAAAGCAGGCCATATCTGTAGTGTTACTAGGATAAGGTATCCCTCCTTAATCCATATACTACAGACCTTTTAGGTATTACTTAAGGCATGATTTACTTGTATATCTCATATACATGCTTAAGTTTACATACAATAACCACGGATCATTGTTTATTGGATATGAGTAAATGCAAAGTAAAATAACTCTTATTTTATTCATAATAATGTTTAAAATGTTTATAAACTACGAGACTCTGGGAGAATTAGGACACCAATCCCAACAAATAGTTCATAAACTTTGTACAAAAAATCTTAGTGGAAGTAGAGCAAGCTCAATACTCTTAACGTCATTAACCTTAGCTAATGTAAAGTAATCCCAATAAAATAAACGTCAATAACTCTTATACGTGCACTAGAAATATCTCGAAAAGGCTAAGCACCCTTGCAGGCGGCCGAAAGTCTATGTGTGTGCCAAGGTCGGCCCCAAAGACCTATAATATATCTATTCTCTAGACTTCCTAAATACCTTCATCTTCTTGAGTATCGAAAGGATTTAAATTAGCATACATTATTCAAGAGTTTATAAAACTATGCTTTAACATCCGAATACTGTAAACACATCAAAAGCATCAAAGCATGAATAACATCTAACTTTCCTTAAAAAAAATGCGTTCAAATCATGAAGTGCTAGTATCATAAACAAGGTTTAGACATGGCCACTGAAAGGTTTAGACATGGCCAATAAACCAAACCATTTTCATCGCAACTTTGAATAAGTACTTCATATCTAGAAACATCATGCTTTGAAACATACATAGAACTCATTTTGGAAAAAAATTTGTCACTCACTATTAATCGTTAGCTCCCAAGGATTTGTAGGCTCTTCCACTTTCTGTTTGGTCTGAAAAATTGAATTAATATCCCTTGGTTAACTTTCAGACTACTTTAAACATTTAACAATTTTTAAACATTCCAACCATTTTGATATACTCTCATAATTCCTAATTAATTCTTAAATTCCTATTTAAGTCCATACTTAGTCATCTTTATAGCTTAAAATCCATAGCACTTCCTAATGGACTAAAAAATTGCTTACCGACTCTAAACTTCCAAATTAGGGCAATGCCAAGCCCATGATAGCTAGGTAGACCCTAAAAAAAGTTATAATTCCTAGCTTAATTTAGGCTTGTTAATGGATTCTTAATGCTAATTATCCTATTTTTTATGTATTGAACACCGAGGAGGAAGAACTGAATAATTGGAGTCAAACGGGGTTAATTTGAAGAAATTTGGAGGTGATTTGAGCATCCAGGCTTTAAATGAAAGGAAATGACTAAAATACCCTTGATCGGAGTGACACAACTATCGCTCAACACTTTAGCACAATGCTATAAGGAAAAACCTGAAGATACAGGGCAGCGTCACAACGTTACCCTTAGCGTTGCAACGTTACGATGATCAACGAAAGCCAGCGCATTTGCGTGCACGCGCTCGCCGCAAGCAAGTGTTGCACGCAGCGTTATGCCTCTACTCCAATGCTCGAGGACTGCTGTCGACAAGAGCGTTGCAGCGCTGCACCTAAGGTATATATATTTTCTTTCCGAAATAGGTAAAGGGAGAGAGGCTGATTTCATGGAGGCCGAGGTGGAGTTTCAATTTCCTTCTTCTCCCTTTAGATTTTAGCATCTTAGTTTAGGATTTACTTTTTTTTTTAGGTTGTTAATGATGGATTGGATCTTTCCTCTTCCTCTTGTCTATGGGATGATGAGGTTACTTCTATTTAATTTTTGGAGCAAGAACCCTATATGTTTTTTTTTTATAATTTTATATATATATATATATATATATATTTATTCTTTGGAATTAATGCATACTGAATTTATGTTTTTTTTAATCTTGCTTGATTTTGATATATATTAGTGTGTTGGATTATTGCCCCTATCATGAATATATGTCTTAGCTAGTTGATTTTAGGCTTGCACGTTTCTCTAATGTTCGTCTATGCTTAAAATCAACCCAGTAGCAAATGGTTGAATGTGTTGTTGGGTTGTATGTCCTAAAACTCACAGTTTGTAAAGTTAAACATTTTCTATTATTAATAAAGATGTTATTCAATATTTCTTCAAAAAATTTCTTATTGAATTTGTAAATTGCACTTGAAAGACTAAGTCCAATAAACTAAGATCCATGACTATTATATGAATACTTGAACTTTATGTGAAGACATAAAGATGGATAAAGATGTTATTCATAAAGTTCGAGTAAAAATATCGGATGCGACTTACTCTGTAGTTGTTACAATCTATTGTAAGGTGCTACAAACGAAGTGATCCTGATTCATTCGTGTATTGACATGAGGAGTGAGGGTGTCTTATGTGATGAATTTTCATAAGATCAGACCAAGAAATAAGTCACTCTTACTTTATAACGTCGTTTACTGTTTAAGATTGACTATTTCACTTAGATGACCTAGGTAACTTGACTTTAATGTTGAGCTAACTATGAACTCCTGTTTATTTGGAATTATCCTTAGATTTGCATGGGTGAGGGTTGGTTCAACAGCGCCGGTTTAATAAGCCTCCCATTTTAGGGGTAAGACCGGGGAAGATAGCTGGAGACATAGGGTGCAAGATGGAATTCATACCTACCCGATTTAAGGATAAAAGGAAGATTGTTCTCTTAAATGTTGAATCCAGGTCTTGAATGAGGAGACCCATGTAACGCAGGCTTTGTACTAAGATGCAAGTCCATGCCATAAACTTGATTACATAGATTTTATGCGATGATATATGTTACTACTTCTAGATATGCGTTATTAACGAATGTTTCTGCAGTATGCTGTGCGTTGTCACAAGTTTCCTTGCGTTGAAGCCAAGTATAATTTCACCGCAAGTTTCTCGGTGTGATCCGAGGTCGAACACAGGGACTGTTTTAGGTTATTGCGTTATGCTTGTGATATATGCGACCAGGGATTTTTCAATTTATAAAAGAGTTTTATGTACAAGTAATTAAACATGCGATAAAGTAAAGTAAGTGGTAAAAATGCGATAATAACATAAATTGCGTTAAAATAAATTGCGATAAATTAAATCAAAGCTAAGATGATACAAGATACAAGTTTCATGATACAAGATACTGAGGTCAAGGCTGGCTGTGAAGATTATGCAAAGATCGTGTAATGCGGTGACAAGTCTTATGTGCGAAGCAGAAACAGAAAAGATAACTATTATAAACAGCGCAAGTTCCTTAATTGCGTTAAAGATATAAGTATTGTTCTGCTTTTCCCTTGGCGTACACCTCTCGATGATCGGCCACGTTCCCACATCTCTATATTGAAACAGGGATGAACGTAATGAATGCAAGGTTGCTTCCATCCCTGAAAGTACTACTCACTTTAGTTAACGCATTCTTCTAACCTTCTCTCGACAGATCAAAATGACATCTTCACTTCTGCTCTCACAGATGAAGATGTCGTCTAGCATGCCTTAGCTAAACGCATTTATCTCTTCAGCACAGATTAAATTACTCGTTTAATCCATATTAATTACCAAGGTATTAAGAAAACTTCATGGAGAAAACGATTAATGGAGGAATGAAAATAGATAGAGAAGTGGGAATGGAAATGACCGAGACATTCAATAAAACTATTTAGCGTCTAATACATGATTTGTGAATGAAGAGATTAAGAAGATGAAATACACTTGATGAAATAGAGTTAGAAACAAATACAAATAAGCGCCAACATCTTAGCGCCGATCTGAATGGAGATTTGCTTGCCGGTGTGGATGAAGTGAACGGATGGATGAGCTTCCCTCTCAGGTTTGCTCAACCGGTAGTAGGATCTAAGCACAGAGCTTCATGGCGGGGATCTGGCAGATTCGCACTGAGACTCACCTCTCGGCCTTGTCTTTTCTCTTTTCGGATTTCTTCTGATCATTACTCAGCTCAACCTTTCTCTCAATAATCTAGCATTAATTAGCCCTCATATCAATTATACCCGTATCAAGTATATCTTCTCTGAATTCTATGAGGATATTTATAGGTGAAAAGCTTTGACTCTTGGCTTGTGGACCCCACTTCTTGTTACGGAAATTTCGAAGATGGAGGAATAAATATTCTTTTTGTTATGCAACCAGACCGTCAAATTTGCACAATGGTTAGTTGTACACGTGTCACAATCCTCCGCGTTTGCGTTGCTCAGCTGCATCTTTCGATCGGTTGCTAGCATGCAGTGTTGTGTTGTTTTTATTACCACATGCGGTTGAAATTCAGCTCTGGATCAACTGTCGCATTGCGCCGTCATTGCGATAATCGTCTCTTCATTGTGGTTTGACGGGCACAATGTGACAGAGATGCATTGTTCAGTTTCTCATTAAGCCTTGATCGCAAGCGGTGACTTGGTTTACTGCAAAAAAGAGTGAAAATATCCTCTTCTACCATCTTGACGATGTTAGTTGGTGTAATTGCGATAATTCATAATTATTGTATTTCTGAGCTACTTTTCAAACAATCGACACATATTCCTTCTCTTTTGGCCGCAATATCTAGATAAGGCAACATAAATAACTTGTATTTTCATAAGTTATCACCCCATCCTCTCATTGGTGCAAGAGGGATTCCATTTAGTGATTGGATCACAAACCAATTGTTCATTAGAAGATCAGTGGAACTTAAGGAGCAAGATGTGATTTCGGGGTAAAACATCATTTGAACCAGCTGTTATTACTAACAATCTGTGAAGGATCGACTTATTGATTATGGTTAAATCAAGTGGACACAAATATATTTACAGTGAGGAGAGTATAGCTATCGAGCTATAGTGGTGTGACTCGATAGTTAACAAATATTGATTAATTTGGTGTAAAGGGTTTTAAACAATTAATCTCAAATCGTTGGAGCTCATGATCTATAGGTCTATAAGGTCCCTCTACTAGCTCGTAAAACATGAACGCCTTGAATTACTAAATTGAGTGAATTTGGAATGATATCAATTTAAAATGTTCAAATTGAATTTAGGGTTTGAATTTGAATAGTTCAAATTCAAATTAGTTTTGTATAATTATATTCGATATAATTAATTAACATTTAATTTATCGAAATTAAACAAAATTGGAGAGTTTATAATATTTAAATGTTGATTTAAATATTAACTACATGAACAAGATTCATGTTTAAAATTAGGTGTATGATTAATTTAATATTTGATATTAAATTGTTATTTAATTAATTAAATATGCTTAATTAATTAAAATCTAATTAATTTTCAATTTGATTCAATTTGAGAAATTGGATTTTGAAATTTTGAATTTAATTAATTTATTTAGATTTTAGTTAATTTTTGAATTAATTAAAAATAGAAATTAAAATTGGAAATTGAGTTGTTAGTGGAAACATCCAAACTTCTCTTAGTAGGAGGTGGATTCTTCCAATTCACACACATTGCCCATTAATTCCATAAATTTGAAGTGACATTAGCTAGTTTCTTGAGTGTCTGCATGAAAGAGAATGATAAAAACTCTTCAATTTTGAGATTGAAAGACAGAGAAGGTTGCTGAAAACTAGTTTATGCAAAAACTGTTTTCCCTCTCTTCAAATCCACACCAAAACCTTGACAAATTCAGCCCAAATGTGAGTTCCATCACTCAAATTCAAGGCTGAGAATAGTAGAAAAGATCTCTTGGTGGTCCACGACTTCAATTGGAGAAGCTTGCAGCTCAAATTCATATTTGAAAAGGATCTTCAAAGGCATGTGTTCAAACCCTCTTAATACCCCATGAACATGCTTATCAAAATTGAGGAATTAGAATGCTTAATGATCATGTTTTCTTCCACTACATGTTTTTATAATCCAACATGTGTATGTTAGGATTTATAATCTAATCTTGGGTCTTAGGATGCATACTTGATCTAGGTTCAAGAATAAATCAGTTGATTGAGTTAGGGCTCTCCCATTAATTAATCAACATAATGGAAACCTAAAGTTTAATGTGCATGTGCTTAGTCTTAATTGATTACTATCAAATCCAGTTAGGATTTAATGCATGTAGTTTAACTAGGAAGATTTCTTGGTTCGGTCCTAGCTAGTTGTCCGCCTTTGTAGAGGATAGCTTGGTTGTGTGAAACGAGCATTGTGTACACATAAATCAATTGCACGTCCAATCAATGGATTTGGATGATTGAAATTACATAAGATCTCTCTTGATCTCAAAACTAGATAATTCCTATCCTTAGTTTACATTTATCCGCTTTTATTTTAATTTCTTGCACGTTTATCTCTTTCACACCGAAACCTCTCATGTACCGCTCTAGTTAGGAAATTGGCTTAACGAAACAAATCGCGCTTTCCTACAGATCAACCTATACTTACCACTGTTGCTACATCTTTGAAACACTAGGCTCACGGCCAAGTCAGATGTGGACATTGTTGGGTTGTATGTCCTAAAACTCGCAGTTTGTAGAGCTAAACATTTTCTATTATCAACAAAGATGTTATTTAACATTTCTTCAATAAAGTTTAATTGCACTTGTAAAGACTAAACCCAATAAATTAAGATATATGGTTATTATATGAATACTTGAACTTTATGTGGAGATATAAAAGTGGACCAGGTTCGAGTAAATAGTCAAAATGATCTATAGTATACGAATAAGGTTGGGTGTCTTATCTTGGTAAAGCTGTCGGATGCAGCCCACTCTGTAGTTATTACAATTTGTTACAAGGTGCTACAAACGAAGTTATCTTGATTCTTTCATGTGTTGACATGACGAATGGGGGCATCCTATGCAATGAGCTTGCATAAGATCGGATAAAGAAATAAGTCACTCTTATTTTATAATGGTGTTTACTGTGTTTAATGCTGACTATTTCGCTTAGATGACCTAGGTAACTTGATCTTAATTCTGAGCTATCTATGAACTCCTATTTATTCGAGATTATCCTTAGATTTGCATAGGTGAGGGTTGGCTCAACATCATTGACTCAATAAACCTCCCATTTCAGGGGTAAGACCGGGTAGATAGCTGGGGACATAGGGTGCAAGACAGAATTCACGCCTACCCCAATTGAGGGATAGGAGAAAGATTGTTCTCTTAAGTGTTGGGGACATAGGGTGCAAGACGGAATTCACGCCTACCCCAATACTCGATGCAGGATGCCATACTCGATGAGCAACTCGATGGTATTTTGTGAAATACTCGATGCACGATGCCATACTCGATGGTACTCGATGATCATACTCGATGCTATTTTGTGAAATACTCGATGCATGATGCCATACTCGATGGTACTCGATGTCATACTCGATGGTATTTAGTGAAATATTCAATGCATTTTGGCATACTCGATGCTTGATGGTACTCGATGGTTTTTGCCCGGTTCATCCCAATTTTGAGCATTGAAGGTCTGGTTTGAGAGGTTCGGGTTTGGTTCAAGGCGGTTCGAGCAATCCATAAGTGTTTTAGAGCCGATTTTTGCTGATTTTTATAATAATTAGGCCTTTGTTTGCTTGAAAATGTCAAAACTAAAACAATATTAGTTTGTGTTTAATTATTTATGCATGTGATGTATGTTATAATTAAATAAATCCTGTATGTGCATAAAACATGCCATGTAAATTTAAAATCCCACTATAGGAAGCATGTTACATGCAGTGAAAGTATGTTATAAAATGTTATAATATATAGTATGCATGTAAGGGTTTCAAATGTTTTAATATAAATGTTATATTAAATGTTGAATGTCTTTGATGTATGTTATGGATGCTTAGCATGTCTAAAATTTTGTAAGTTGTTATAAAATTGGGTTAGACATTTAACATCCATAACAAAGATAAGTTGCATGCTCATGTAGGTTAACCATCTATTTTAATAGTTAAAATTGGTTGACATCTTGTAAAATATGGTTACAAACTCAACCAGTATATAATCATGTCTAAGGCTAGTGGTTCTTAAGTTAACGGCCTATGGAACACCTCCTACCTGGATACTATGGCCGAATAATTTAGCGTTGTTAACTAGTTTTATGAGCAATACATGAGCGATGTGAGGTTTTAAAATTGTTTTATCACTTAGACATCATAGGTTAAATGTTATACTTGGATAAACACCTAGACTTAGGTTGCTTAATTAGCCAGAAGAAACCTGAGCAAAGAATATACCTATACAAATGTTAGGACACTTTAGTGGGAGTTTAATAACATATATGATATGCTATTAGAACACTTCAGTGGGAGTTTATTAGAATGCTTCAGTGAGAGATTAATATCGTATACGATATGTTATTTTTAGCTCTCGTATCCTCAAGAGTTCACATTGAGAATCATGCTTCGCTTCGTGTCGATTATGAACCTCGACTACTCCATTCGAAAAGTGTTTACATGGGATCAAGATCAATGTGAATGAAGGGAAGTCGTTCAATGTAAAATCAAATATATGATATATTGATTTCAATTCTCACATCCGTAGAAAGTTCACATCATGAGATCCGTGTAACGCTTTGTGTCGATTATGAACCTTGACTACTCCATTTGGAAAGTGTTTGCATGGGGTCGAGATCATGGTGAATGGGGGAAGTAGTTCATAGTAAATGGGTGAAGGATATGTGTCAACACATCCTGCAGTATCTTCCATTTGTTTGGACCGTGAGATTCCTATGTTGCGTCTGCTTGTCCTCTTTAAGTCGACCTTGCAAGTTGTTTAACGACGACTATCCCTTCAGAGGGTTGTAACATGGGATTCGAAACAACTCAAATTCCAGAAATCGATAAGATTTCTTAGGTCGTTTTCCAATCTTGACTTTCCAATTCGGTAGCATCGTTGGGCCCGACCTCTGTGTCTGAAAATGGAGGGTTTCACTTATGGAATTACTAAAGTGTTAATAATTTCTGACAGAAAATAGTAGCTAAATGGCTATTGGAATATGAGTTATTCTGGAGATAGTATTTAATCAAGAATGTCTTGCTTTAAAGAATGAGTATTTGACTACCTCTCAGTAGCACTTATTCTAACTTGCTAAGTATCATTGCAGATAAATAATGATTATGGGTACGTTATTACTTTTTGCTAAAGCTTGATTTGGACTTAGTTGTAATTTACTAATAAGAATATGTTTAAATTTTCAGCAAGTCAAATTCTTCTAAAATACTCGCTTCCACTTTAATTAACGGTAATAACATTTCAAAATGCAAATTACTAGCAAATGATAATTCAAATTAAGTTTTAACAGAAGATTGTCCTCTATCTCCCAACGCATCTAAAGTTTTGGACAATATAGATGAGAATGAAAAATTTGAACAACAGAGTAAATGCGATTTACTAGTCATCCAAACAGGCTTAGTGGAAAATGATAAAAAGACCTAGATAATAGATTCAGGTGCCGCTAATAATATTTGTTCATGGAGACAACTTACAAAAGGCGAAGCAACCTTTAAGGTAGGGACTGTGGAGGTTGTTTCAGTTAAAGCAGTGGGAGATATGAAGTTATTTATAGGAGATAGGAACATTTTACTTCAAAATGTTTATTATATTCCTTCTATGAAAAGGAATTTAATATCCGTTTCATGTTTTCTGGAATGAAATTACAAAGTTTCTTTTGAAAACAATGAAGTGTTCATTACTTCGAAAGATATTAATATTTGTTCTGTAAAATTAGAAAATAACGTATACATGTTAAAACCGACTGAAGTAAAAGCCGTTTTGAACTAAAAATGTTTAAAACAACTGAGACTCAGTTCACTACCGCCATGTGAATCTTTTCTTGAGGGTCAAATGACTAAAAGATCTTTTTTTGGAAAAGGTCTTAGAGCCAAAGAACCCTTGGAGCAGGTATATTCAGACCTTTGTGGTCCGATGAATGTTAAAGCTAGAGGAGGGTATGAATATTTCATCTCGATGATTATTCAAGGTATGACTATATTTACCTAATGCATCATAAGTCCAAAACACTTGAAAGGTTCAAAGAATATAAGGCTGAGGTTGAGAACCAATAAGGTAAAAAGCTTAAAACATTTCTATCAGATCAAGGTGGTGAGTATATGGACTTAAAATTTCAGGACTATGAACATGGAATTCAGTCTCAACTCACAGCACCAGGTACACCTCAACAAAATGGTGTGGTAGAAAGGAGAAACAGAACCTTATTAGACATGATTCATTCCATGATGAGTTATGCTTAGTTACCAAATTCCTTGAGGTTATACAGTTCAGACTGTAGTATATATTTTGAACATGGTTCTCTCGAAAAATGTTTCTTAAACATCTTACGAGATCTGAAGAGGATGTAAAGGTAGTTTATATTACTTCAGGATCTGGAGATGCCCAACATATGTGTTGGTGCAAAATCCTAAAAAATTGGAACGCCGTTTAAAAGTATGCCTATTTATAGGCTATCCTAAAAGGACAAAAGGTGGTTATTTTTATGATCCTCAGGAAGATAAAGTATTTGTATCGATATTTGCAACTTTTCTAGAGGAAGACCACATCAAGAATCACCAACCTCGTAGTAGGCTAGTAATAGATGAAATGACCAAAGAAATGAAAAATACATCAACAAGAGTTGTAGAATGCGCAGGTCCATCAACAAGAGTTGTTGATGAAGCCGATACTTCACATCCTTTTCAAGAGTTGAGAGTACCTCGACGTAGTGGGAGGGTTGTGCAATAGCCTGACCGGTACATGGGTTTAAGTGAAACTCAAGTCATCATACCCGATGATGGCTTAGAGGATCCATTAACTTTCAAACAAGCAATAGAAGATGTGGATAAAGAACAATGGGTTAAAGCTATGGATCTTGAAATGGAGTCAATGTACTTCAATTTAGTCTGGGATCTTGTAGATCAACCAGAAGGAGTAAAGCCCATCGGTTGTAAGTGGATCTACAAAAGAAAACGAGACTAAGCTAGAAAGGTACAGACCTTCAAAGCTAGGCTTGTGGCAAAATAGTTTACCCAAAGAGAGGGGGTGGAATATGAAGAAACCTTCTCTCTAGTTGCCATGATAAAGTCTATTAGAATACTCATGTCCATAGTTGCATTTTATGATTACGAAATTTGGCAAATGGATGTCAAGACAACCTCCTTAAATGGCTATCTTGAGAAGACTATCTATATGTCTCAATCAGAGGGATTTATTGAACGGGGTCAAGAGCAAAAGGTTTGTAAGCTTAATCAATCCATTTATGGATTGAAACAAGCGTCTCATTCCTGGAATACAAGATTTGACACTGCAATTAGATCTTATGGCTTTGACCAGAATGTTTATGAACTTTGTGTCTACAAGAAAATCGTTAACAAAACTGTCACTTTTCTGGTTATATATGTTGATGATATTCTACTCATAGGATATGAAGTAGAATTTCTGGCCAACGCCGAGAGATGGCTTGCTACGCAATTCCAATTGAAAGATTTGGGTGAAGTGCAGTATGTTCTTGGAATCCAAATAGTTCAGAATCGAAAAAACAGAACTTTAGCATTATCTCAGACATCTTATATAGACAAGATGTTGTCTAAATATAAAATACAAAATTCCAAGAAAGAAATGTTGCCTTTCAGACATGGAATTTATCTGTCTAAGGAACAAGTCCTGAGACACCTCAAAATGTTGAGGTTATAAAACGAATTCCATATGCATCAGTAGTAGGAAGCTTAATGTATGCCATGTTGTATATCCTGAAACTTAAAGTTTGTAGAGTTAAATGTTTTCTATTATCAATAAAGATGTTATTTAATATTTCTTCAATAGAGTTGTTATTGAATTTATAAATTGCATTTGTAAAGACTAAATCCAATAAACTAAGATCAATGACTATTATATGAATACTTGAATTTTATGTGGAGACATAAAAGCGTATTAGGTTCGAGTAAATAGTAAAAATGATCTATAGTATACGAATAAGGTTGGGTGCCTTATTCTGGTAACACTATCGGATGTGGCCCACTCGGTAGTTGTTACAATTTATTGGAAGGAGCTACAAACAAAGTGATCCTGATTCATTCATATGTTGACATGAGGAGTGCGGCATCCTATGCAATGAGTTTGCGTAAGATCGGACCAAGAAATAAGTCACTCTTACTTTATAACGTTGTTTACTGTTTAAGACTGACTATTTCCCTTAGATGACCTAGGTAACTCGATCTTAGTCTTGAGCTAACTATGAACACCTATTTATTACGGATTATCCTTGGATTTGCATATGTGAGGGTTAGCTCAACAACGCCGACTCAATAAACCTCCTATTTCAGGGGTAAGACCGGGTAGATAGCTGGGGACATAGGGTACAAGACGGAATTCACGCCTACCAAATTGAGGGATAGGAGAAAGGTTGTTCTCTTAAGTGTTGAATCCATGTCTTAAACAAGGGACCCCATTCCTCTTGTCGCCCCGAGAGGAATCCGGTTTAGTGATTGGATCACAAACAAATTATTCATCAGAGGATAAGTAGAAATTAAGAAGAAAGACGTAATTTCGGGGGTAAAACAATATTTTGACCTAGCCATTATTACGAACAATCTGTGAAGGTTCGACTTACTGATTATGGTTAAATGAAGTGGACAACAATATATCTACAGTGAGGAGAGTGTAACTATCGAGCTATAGTAATGTGACTTAGTAGTTAACGAATATTGATTAATTCAGTCTAAAGAGTTTTACTCAATTAATTTGAATCGTTGGAGCTCATGATCTATAGGTCCATAAGGTTCCTCTACTAGCTCGTAAAACATGAACACTTTGAATTAGTAAAATTGAATGAATTTGGTACATTATCAATTTGAAGTGTTCAAATTCAAAAATTAGAGTTTGCATAATTATATTTGATATAATTTATTTAACATTTAATTTTATCAAAATTAAACGAAATTGGAGAGTTTCATAATATTTAAATATTACTTTAAATATTAATTACATGAATATGATTCATGTTTAAAATTAGGTGTGTGATTAATTTAATATTTGATATTAGATTGTTATTTAATTAATTAAATATGTTTAATTAATTAAAATCAAATTAATTTTTCAAATTTAATTCAATTTGAGAAATTAAATTCTAAAATTTTGATTTAAGTTAATTAATTGAAATTAAAATTCAATTTGTATTTGAAATTTGGTATTTCAATGGAAAATTCCACAGTTTCACCAACTAGTAGGTGGAACTTTACAATTCACACATCTATCCCACTCAATCTTCAAGTTTAAGGTGTCTTTGATTGAATTCACCGATGCCTGCATGTATTTGAAGAATAAAAACACTCAAATTTGTGAGAATTTGTAAAGAGGAGGATTGAAGAACTAGAGGAAAAAGTTCTTGTTGAATTCTTCTCCTTCACCTGAAAACTCATCTCTTTCCTTTCACAAATTCAGCTCAATTGTGAGTTTCACCAATCAAATTTAAGGCTGAGAATAGTAGAGAAGATCTCTTACTGGTTCACTGAAGATTTGGAGCTGAGAATTCGTAAGGAGCAGCTTGGACCGGAGAGGAATTCTTCTAAGGTATGTGTTTCTTGAAACCATCTTATTACCCTTTGAACATGCTTATTTTAATGTCAAAATTAAGGAATTAGAATGTTTAATGATCCTAGTTTCTTCTGCTGCTTGTTTTCTTATTCCAACAGACACTGAGACACGTACACAGGTACTTAGGTGCATGCACAGGGCATCAGAATGAATGATGAGGACAACAACACACATGTGCACGTGCTAGGTGTCGAGGGCACATGGACTAGGCTTCGAACGAGCGTGCATTTGGGCGTCGAGTGTGGCAAGTGAGCGCTGCCACTGTTGCATAGTCAGGTGTTGTTACACGCAGAGTTGGTGTGGTGTGCACGATTGGCATGCACGCGAGACACTCCACCAACGAGCCAACTCCTCATCTGGCTTCTTCAACCTTCAGCCAGTAGCCTCTCCTTCAAACATTTAATTTCTAGATTTCATTTTCAGTATTCAAAACATTGTTTCCAGCCAATTTAATTCAAATTTTCTTTCGATAAACCTCTTAAATAAAATTTTAAATTACTTACCTCCAAATTTGAGCTTTTAATTCCTCCCAAATAGCTCAAAATTCATCAAAATTCATGGCTTGCTCGGTTTTTCTCAAAACCCAAACCAACCTCGAGTTTTCTTCAATTTCTAGCAACTTTTCAGTCGAATTTCTCCACAGCAGACCTGAGATTCCTTCCTCACCACTTGGCCTTCTATTTGACTGTAAAAACACGCTCTTTGCACGAGTAAAATGGGCAAATCAGTCTCATTATTTGTCCCTTTATTTATACTTCCGATTGCATGTCTCATTTGCATAATAATTTGACAGCTCACCCCATTAAGCTTTTTCTTAAGCCTAATATTCAGCCACCTGATCCACTAATTAAAATTTAATCATTTTACCAATACTTATCCAAATTAATAGATAGTTTTGATGACTAACACCCTTTCCAGTCAACACAATCTCAACACTCCATCGCCTCATGGTCGACCGCCAGATTCGTCGTCGTTTGTGAACCCGCTTCTACGCAACTAAAGATTTGTATGCACCGAATTAACCCCTCATAATAATTAGTAGTATAAGTAGTAAGTTCGAGGTCGAACCACAGAGAGTCAAATATGGATTCCTCAAAGATTGGAACTTGTAGGAAGTAACCAAAAGGGAGGGGGGATTGTGAGAAATTATGAAATAAATTTGCTAGAGAACAAAAAGTGTGCAACGTAAAGGAATGTGAAAATTTAGTAATCAAACAAATACTTAGCTTGGGTAATTATAGTTAGTTCGTTCCTCATCAATTTTATCACAAATTAATCAAAAGATGCGTGAGAATATTCAAGTTAAAACTTAGCCTACTCAATTAGAATCCTAACCGGTGGTCCACAAAATCAAGTTAATTAACAGAAAGACAAGAGTCTCAACCAATCAATCAATCAACAAGCATTAAGATTCAAGGCAAAGCTAAGTCTATTAATTGATTTCCATTGTTTAACCAACTAATTGAGCGAGATTTATCTAAGTTAGAAAGTAAATACTTGCTAATTGGAATCCCAAATTAACACAACAAACTAACTTAACTCATGTTTCTAGGTGATGACTACCTAGTAATTACAAATTGGAGCCAATCAAAGCAATCAATTAAACATGCACAGCTAATTTGTCAGATTATCCCATACACGAAAATTGGAGAATATGCTCAAGATAAATTCTCATAACTTCATACTAAAAACTAACAGAATTACAATACGAGTCTCAAGAATTGAATTGGAACCAAACTAAACTAACAAACCCAAGTTAAGTTTTTACCCTTTAGCCTCGAATCATGCTCAAATTTAATACAATTGGCAAAGGGGAAGAATTTTTACAAAATTTTAGTGTGAAAAGGAAGCTAAAACTAGGCTGGACAGAGCGACGACATTCAAAAATCGGTGTACTCGAGGATGATGTAATCGGCTAACCCAAATTATTCTTTTATAAAACTGTTGCAGTGTCACAACGCTGCGACGCATAATGGTCAAGCCTTAGGCGAGATTACAGGGCTAGCCTGACGCTGAGTTGCACGCGCACTGGGACTATGCATCCGTCAAACCACGTAACGTTGCAATGCTCGACAGAAGCGCTGCCTATTCTGTCTTAGAGCGTTGGAGGACAGTGTTGACGAGCAGCGTAACTGTGGCGTTGGGCATCTTCAGGGTGTTGCAACGCTTGGGGCAACGTTGCAACGCTGTCCTGAATTCGAGCATTCTGCCTTCTAGCATTCAGCTAAAGTTGAAATTAGGCTTATTGGGAGCATTGCAATGCTCGACAAGGCAGCATTCTTCACTCCTTCATCATTTGATCAATTTAGCTCATAACCTCATCATTTTAGCGCCTTTATGTCCCGAACGCTTAATCCGACTGCTTGTACACTCGTATCCTACAAAATGATAAATTTAACCAAATTAAGTAGCTAAACAACCCTAAGTTAAGCGAAAGAAGATAGCACATTTCCAGTGCTATCAAACAACCCCAACTTAATTCTTGATCGTCCTCGAGCAAGTTAAAACAAGCAATCATGCAAGAATAATCAATTTGTCAAACTAGAATGTTCTTACTCAAGCCTCAATAGTCAATCTAGAATTAATTTCACAATCGATTAGGTAATAAAAAAACATTCCATCATTTCATGAATAGTTTGAAAATTCATCTTAATTTTTTTTAATGCATGTTCAAGCTCAAAGTTATTTATTTTGAACAAGAGCGAGCCCTGAATGGCCTTATAAATCTTCTATTTGTTTTTCCCTTACACTGCCTCGAAGGGTCCTGAATTAGCTTTCCTAAATTTAGAGTGGTCATGACATAAAATGGGATCGGTCAAAATCTAGTCATCCATTGCCTTACTACATGCTTTTCTTTCTCATTTATTGTTATTATCTTTTTTAAAGCTCAAAGGGGAAACTTAATCTAGGAAACCGACTTTCATTTTGGCTTACCCACACGGGTGTCATGCGAGTTATCTAACTACGAGCCAATTTCCCTTCAAAAGTCCATAAGCTTACTCATTCCTTTAGGATACTTTAGCTCAGAGGGAAACCACAGGTGTCATGACCGCCCCAAGTAAATCATACCCTTGAAGAAGAGGGGTAGACCCCTGAACATGCATAAATTAAAATTCTCTCTTTCTTTTTTTTTTTTTCTTGACGATGGTGATATCAATTGACTACATCTTAAACATGCATTATTGAATTAAACTGGGAAAAGACTAATATCTCTTACCAAGGCCTATTGGAGTGACAAGAAACTTATGGTCTCATAATTCAATTCTAAGCAAGCAAACAGGTCAAGATGAATATGTAAAGGGCTTGGAGTTGTAATAAAAAAAATAAGCATAATTTTTCAAAAACATCATGAAAATTATGAACCCTTTCATCCAACCTATTCTAATGCAAAAACAATTCATAGAGTGTGTCATAGACTAGTCATCGTAAGGAACAAAATAGCAAGACAAACTCAATGAAGCAAGCATTGTCCGAACATAGTGCTCTAGGACTCCAAATAATATCATAAAAAAATCAGCCCAAAAACAGCCCCAAAAATCTAAACATCCCACTCCCAACTTTTAAAACACACATTGTCCCCAATGTGATTAAAATAAAGTACGAGGGATCATAATACTTCCCTGAACAATGGAGTGAAAGAAGGATGCAAGACACTCAGGTCAGCTCATTTTCTCCAAAAATCCTAGTAAATAAGAATAATAGAAAAAATTAGGCTAAACAAAATAAATGAAAAATAAAAAGAGAAAATACTAAAATGAAATCTAATCCTAGAAAGCAAGTAAATTTAAATCCTAGCTGCCTCCAGGTAGCGCAAATATTTATGGTCGGTTGCTCGACCGTGATAGCTCAATTTCAAATGTAGACCAGCAAGCCCAACCAGTAGACGATGTCAAGGCAGTCCAACGACCCCCCATCATGAAAGATCTTTAACCTATGTCCATTGACCTTAATAGCCTTCCCTATCTCAAGATTAATAATGTCTACTGCACAAGGATAAACATGAGAAACACCAAATGGTTCAATCTACTTGGACCGAAGTTTACTAGGCATAAATTTCAATCGAGAGTTGTAAAGAAGTACCTTTTGCCCTATCTAAAACTCCTTGGGTGCAATCATTTTGTCATGAAGGTCCTTCTCTCTTTTCTTATAAATCAAAGAATTATCAAAAGCTCTTCTAGATCCTAAAGTTGTAGAAGTTTGGCCTCCCTGTTGGGTTTTTATGTCCTAAAACTCTTGATTTGTAAACAATAAAACTTATTCTGAAAATTCAATAAGTTGTTATTGAAACTATGTATTGGTTATTTCGTTTTAAAAATCAAATAACCTAAAAGACCCATGACTATTATATGAGTACTTGAACTATATGTGGAGACATAAAAGTGGATAGGTTCGAGTAAATAGTCAAAATGATCTATAGTATATGAATGAGGTTGGATGCCTTATTCTAGTAACACTACTGGATGCGGCCCACTTGTAGTTGTTACAAGGAGTTATAAAGTGCAAAAAATGGTGTGATCTTAATTCATACATGTTATGACATGAGAAATGGGAGCATCCTGTACAATGGGTTTGTACAAGATCGAACCACGAAATCAGTCACTCTTACTTTCTAACACTATTTACTATTTAAGACTGACTATTTCAAAGCGATGACCTAGGTAACTTAACCATATTTTTGAGCTAATTATGAACTTCTGTTTGTACGGGATTATCCTTAGGTTTGCATAGGTGAGGGTTTGCTCAACAGTGCCGACTCAATAAATCTCCATTTCAGGAATAAGACCGGGTAAATAATTGGATATAAGGTGCAAGATGGAATTCATTCCTACCCGCTTTCAGGGATAGTAGAGAGGTTGTTCTCTTAAGTGCTGACTTCGGGTCTTGAACAAAGGGGCCCACCCTCTCATTGGCCCGAGAGGGACTCGGTTTGTTGATTTGATCACAAAGTAATTGTTCATTAGAGGATCAGTGGGACTTAACGAACAAGAGGTAATCTCGGGGGTAAAACAGATTTGTGGCCTAGTTGTTATTACGAACAACCTGTGAATGGTTAACTTACTAATCATGGTTATATCGAGTAAACATAATATATCTACAGTGAGGGGAGTGCAATTATGTGCTTTAATGGAGTGACCCAGTAGTTAACGAATGGGGGTTAATTTGGTGTAAAGAGTTTAACCAATTGACCTCGTATCGTTGGAGCCCATGATCCGTAGGTCCACAAGGTCCCCCTACTAGCTCGTAAATGGATTAGCCTTAGAGTAGTGTGATAAGTTTATTTGAAACGTTCGAATTAAAATTAAGGAAATTAGTAATTATATGAGATATAACTACACATTTAATTTTGGAATTAAATGAAATTGGAGAATCGATTAATATTTAAATATGATTTAAATATTAAATTCATGAATAGGGATTCGTGATAGTGGAATAAGTGTTAAATTAATATTAAATTAATTGAATTAATTAAATTGTTTAATTAATTATTAATTATTAATTTTATTAGGAAAATTAATTTTAAATTATTTTTTTGTAAAATTAAATAAAATTTCAGTTTTAATTATTGAATTAAAAACTAAAATTATGTTTTAATTTGAGAAATTACATATTAAAAGAAAAAGGAAGAAAATTGGAAATGGAAAAGTTGGGATTTTCCCACTTCCATTTCCAACTAGCTTACACATTTTCCACTTCCAAATTCAGTCATTAATCCTAGCATGAGATGCAATTCGTGCAACAATGGTTCTTGCATGATTGTCATGCAATATATATTGAAAAATTTGAGTGGAAGCATGCAATATATATTGAAAAATTTGAGTGGAAGCATGCAATTGGGTGGATTAGGCTGAAGATCTTCAAAGGTTGAAGATAAGGTTTCAGCTGGAAAACTAGAAACATTTTCTCTCTTTTCCCTTGATTCCAATTTATTTTGAGTCTCACAACCCAATTCAAGGCACCAAGAGGATAGTAGGGAAGGCATATAGGTGGTTCACAAGTTGAATTCAAGATGATTGCAGCTGAGCTTCGTGATTCAAGGTGTTCTTCAAAGGTATGTCAAGAAACCCACTTTGTATTTTATGAGCATGCTTAAATTTGAGCCAAAATTAATGAATTAGAATGCTTAATGATCCATTTTTCTAACTCTAACAATTGGTATCAGAGCTTCATTTAAGCATTCAATTTGGTTTAATTTTAGTTTGGTGGGTGTTTTTTCATGATATGATATGAAAATGGTGAACTGATATGGTTTTTTAGTTTTGGCATTTAAATTCTCTTTGATTCCTTGATTAAGTTTGTAATTGGCTCTTATTAAATGAGCTTATATGTGTGCTCAAGATTCTGTAATTTATTTTGAGTCATTAGAGTTGAAATTAAGTTGTAATTGAAGAAAGAAGTGAAGAAGTCAAGTTGCTACAACGTGAAATCGAGCTTCTGTACAGGCAGCGTTGAACCACAAAGAGCCAAATATGGATAACTCAAAGATTGGAACTTGTGGGAGGTGGGGAGGGGATGCCTGTGAGAAATTATGAAATAAATTTGCTAGAGAACAAAAAGTGCGCAGCGTAAACGAATGTGAAAATTTATCAATCGAACAAATACTTAGCTTGGGTAATTATAGTTAGTTCGTTCCTCATCAAATCTATCATAGACTAATCAAAAGATGCATGAGAATATTCAAATTAAAACTTAGCCTACTCAATTAGAATCCTAACTGATAGTCCATAAAATCAAGTTAATTAACAGAAAGGCAAAAACCCTCAACCAATCACTCAATCAACAGATATTAAGATTCAAGGCAAAACTAAGCCAATTAATTGATTTTCATTGCCTAACCAATTAATTGAGCGAGATTTATCTAAATTAGAAAGTAAATGATTGCTAATTGGAATCCCAAAGTAACACAAAAAACTAACTGAACTCATGCTTTTAGGTGGCAACTACCTAATGATTACAAATTAGGATCAATCAAAGTAATAAATTAAACATGCATAACTAATTTTTCAGATTATCCCATACATGAAAATTGAAGAATATGCTCAAGATAAATTCTCATAAATTCATAATAAAAACTCACAGAATTACAATACAAGTCTCGAGAATTGAATTGGCACCAAACTAGACTAACAAACCCAAGCTAAGTTCTTACCCTTTAGCCTCGAATCATGCTCAAATTCAATACAATTGGCAAACGGGAGGAATTTTTACAGAATTTTGGTGTAAAAAGGAAGCTAAAACTAGGCTGGATAGAGCGCGGCGTTCAAGAATCGGTGTACTCGGGGAGATGATGTAATCGGCTGAACCAATTTATTTTTTTATCAAACTACCGCAGCGTCGCAATGTTAGGAAGAGCGTTGCAACGCTACGGTGCATAATGGCTGAGCGTTAGGCACGCGTTGCAATGCTAGCCTGACACTGCATTGCGCGCATGCTGGGGCTATGCATATGTTAAACCACGTAGCATTGCAATGCTCAGCAGGAGCGTTGCAATGCTGTCTATTCTGTCTTAGAGTGTTGGAGGGTGTAACGCATTTGGATGGATGATATAAATTGCTCACAATGATGCGATACTACGTCTAATTATGCATCAATTATGGATTTTCATGTAGTATGACATGCGTTGTCACAAGTTTTCTTACAATGGAACCAAGTGTAATTCCACCTCAAGTTTCTCAGTGTGATTCGAGGTCGAACACAGGGACTAGTTTAGGTTATTGCGGTATGTTCATGATACATGCGACCAGGTTTTCAATCTTTAAAAGTGTGTTTGTACAAGTATATAAATTGCAATAAAATAAAGGAAAACAGTAAAGATGCGATAAAAACATAAAAAGACAGTAAACCTAAACTAGATGATACAGGATATAGACTACATGTACAAGATGCTGGGATTAAGGCTGGTTGTGAAAGTTATGCAAAGACATGGGATGCGCCGACAAGTCTTATGAAGAGAATAGAAAGAGAAAGACAAATAATATAAACAACACAAGTTCTTAATTGGATTGAAGGTATAAATACTATTTCGCTCTTCTCTTGGCGTACACCTCTCAGTGATCGGCCGTGCTCCCACATGTCTATGGTGAAACAGAGACTAACATAATGAACGCAAGGTTGCTTTCATGTCTGGAAGTACTACTCGCTTTAGTTAACACATTCTCCTAACCTTCTCTCGATAGATCAGAATGACACCTTACTTCTGCTCTCACAGGTGAAGATGCCGTCTAGCATGCTTTAGCTAAACGTATTTTATATCTTTGATACAGATTAAGTTCTTAGTGATTCATATTGCTCATCAGAGGATTAAGAAGATATCATGGAGAAAGTGATTGGTGGGTGAACGAAAATAGATAGAAAATGGTAAATGGAATTTATCGAAACATTTAATATTTCTACTAAGCGTTTGATAGATGGCGCGTGAATGAAGAGATAAAGAAAACATGAATTACACAATGAAAGAGAGATAGAACAGATACAAATAGTGCCAATGTCTTGACACAGATTCGATGGAGATCTGCTTGCCAGACAGGATGGATTTAATGGTAGGAAGAGATTCCCTCTCAGGCTTGCTCTACCGGTAGCAGGGATCTTTGCATAGAGCTTCCGATCGGGTGTTTGGCAGGTTGGATCTGAGATTCACCTCTCGGCCTTATCTCGTCTTCTTCCCGGATTTATTCTCTTAAGTACTCAGCTCAACCTTCTTTCTACAATCTAGCAGCACTTAGCCCCGTATCAAGTACCATATTTTTCTCTGAAATCAATGGGGTATTTATAGGTGAGATCTTTGACTCCGGCCTTGTGATCCCCACTCATGGTCATGGTAATTCCGAAGATGGAAGGATATTATTCCTTTTGTAATGCAATCAGGCCGTCAATTCTGCATAACCGTTAGTTGTACACATGTCTCAATCCTCCGCTCTTGCGTTGCTCAGCTGCATCTTTCGATCATAGGTTCGCATGCGGTGTTTGTTTTTATTACCGTATGCGGTTCAAACACAGCTCTCAGATCGACTATCGCATTGCGTCGCCATTGCAATATTCGTCTCTTCCTTGTTGATTGACGGGCGCAATGTGACAAAGATGCGTTGATTAGTCTCTCGTGAGCCTTGAGCGCAAGTGGTGGCTTGGTCTCCTGCAAAACAGAGTAAAGTTCGGCTTGTTTTCCATTTTTTTGGTGTTAGTGGGTGTAATCGCAAACACTTATAATTATTGCAATAATAGGCTAATTTTCATACAATTGGCGCATAATTACTAAATTTTGGCGCAATATCTAGATAAGGTGGCATAAATAACTTGTATTTTTACAAGTTATCAGAGGGCAGCGTTGATGAGCGACGCGACGGTGGCATTGGGCATCTTTGGAGCATTGCAACGCTGAACTAGATTCAAGTATTCTGCCTTCTAGCGTTGAATATAGGCTTATTGGGAGCGTTGCAACGTTTAGCAGGGTAGAATTCTTCACTCCTTCGTCATTTGATCAATTTAGCTCATAACCTCGTCATTTTAGCGCATTTTGTCCTGAATGCTTAATCTGACTGCTCGTATACTCGAATCCTACAAAATGATCAATTTAACCAAATCAAGTATCTAAACAACCCTGAGTTAAGTGGAAGAAGACAACACATTTCCAGTGTTATCACCTCATGCCTATCCACTCTTCATCTCCTCTTCCTTCAACCACCTCACCTCATACTAGCCACACGAAAAACTTCCCAACGCCTCTTGTCATGGCCTAACTCACCTACCTCTTTTAAACTTAACCTCCCACCATAAGTTCTTATAGCCAACACCTAGTTTCTATATTTAGGCCACACCTTCCTTCATACTTCACTCACCACTGTATTCTTCACAAGCTCTATGCCAAACCTCCTTTTCCCCAATCATCCTTAAATTTTACTAAGTGCTTATGAATACTTGACTCTTAAAGCAACCATCATATAATTTTACTTAATCCTTTTTCAAGCTTAACACTTCGACAATTTCATTCTCACCTCGAGCCTAAACCAAAAAAATGTTAAACTCATGAAGGGTCATAAGGCATGCATGCATTAAAGTTAACTTCAACCAAAAGAAATTTAGAGAGAGAAAGTATAGGGCTTAAAATTACCTTCCCCTTAAAAGAATTTCATCCTCGAAATTCAGTCAAACATCCTCAAAAGAAAAAATGTGGATAACTGCTCCTCATCAAGTCTTGAGTCTCCCGTGGCCTCTTCCATTCCATGGTTCCTCCACAACACCTTCAGTAATGGAATGGTTTTGTTTCGTAACACATGTTCTTTCCTATCTAAGATCCATACTAGTTTCTCTTTGTAAGATAGATCCTCCTTTAACTATACTGGTTATGCTTCAAGAATAAGATATGGGTATGGAACATACTTCCTCAACATCAAAACGTGAAATACGTAATGTATTTTGGCCAACTCCATTGGAAAAGTCAACCTATAAGCCGCCGATTCGATTCATTCAATAGTCTCGTAGAGTCTAATGTATCTCAGACTTAGCTTCCTTTTTCTATCAAAACGTAACACACCCTTTCACGGGGATAACTTGAGAAAGACTTGGTCTCCAACTTTAAACTCCAGTTCCCTTTGTCCCTCGTCATCATAACTTTTTAATCTGTCTCAAGATGTCGTTAGATTTTCCTTGACCAACTTAACATTCTCTGAAGTTACTTGGACCAGCTCTAGTCCCAGCAACTTCCTTTCTCCCACTTCATTCCAAGACATAGGAGTTCCCACAGTCGGGATGTGAAGAAAAGCTAGGGATAGTAGAGAGGTTGTTCCTTTAAGTGCTGATTCTGGGTCTTGAACAAGGGGTCCCGCCCTCTCATTGGCCCGAGAGAGACTCGATTTTGTTGATTGGATCACAAAACAATTGTTCATTAGGGAATCAGTGGGGAATTAAGGAACAAGAGGTAATTTCAGGAGTAAAACAGAGATTTGACCCAGCCATTATTACGAATAACCTATGAATAGTTGACTTTAAAATCCAAAATTTATTTTGATTTTAAAATCATATTTTATTTCTAAAATAAAAATTTATTAATTTTAGGAATTAATTTCATAAATTAATTTTCTAATAAAATTAATAAATAATTATTTAAATAATTTAAATAATTTTAATTAATTTAATATCCAATATTAAATTAATTTTTACACAAATTCATCTTCATATATTTAAATCATATTTAAATATATATTCTTCAATTTCGTTTGATTCTAATTTCAACGTTTCGAATTAACTTATCACGCTACTCTAGAGCTAATCCATTTTCGAGCTAGTAGGTGGACCTTGTCGACCTACAGATCATGGGCTCCAACGATCCGAGATTAATCGGCTAAACTCATTAGATCAATCTAATCCCTATTCGTTAACTAATGGGTCACTCCACTAAAGCTCATAGTTGAACTCCCCTCACTGTAGATATATTATGTCACTCGATATAACTGATGTGTTGTAAATGTGATGCAATTATGATGTATATTTGCGGTGATGAGTTATGCATTGCACATGCAAGTTTTCCTAGTAAAATCCAAGTATAAATCTCAGTAGGTTTCCTAGTAAGTCCAGGGTCGAACACACGAACTACTGAGTTACTATGCGACAGTAAATTTGATTCCTTTGCGGTGGTAAAAACAAATAAGTTGGATGGTGTTTTGATTAAGTATATTTCCTATGCGACTGATTCGAGTAAAGAATTGATGAAATTGAGAATTACAATGAATATGCGATGAACGAGTTGAGAAGGGATTTAGCTTACACTTCCTAAGATTGTGTTCAAGTTATGCGATCATGCTACACACACACAACAGCAAGTCATCTCCCAATGCAAATGCCATAAGTCTTATTTCTAGGACGCATGTGATGTATACGATAATGTCGATAGGACTTATGTCTAAGCCTCTATTCTTGTCTATGCGATGATGAATGATGCACACATACACAAGATGATCGCATACTATCATATCCTATCTCTAGGGTGCATGCAATGTGTTAATAGAAAACAGAACGTATTCCTAAGTTTCTATCTCTTACTTATGCGGTTCTATTCTGGCTCTCGCAAGCCTGGATTCTATCTTTATACCTCTCTCCCAAGCATCTCTAAAGGATGAATGACACATACATAAGATAAGATGATCGCATAAAGTGAAGATCTCAGGTCATGCTAGCTAAGTACTTCTCAACCCATTCGGAAATTTAGCTACTAATGCGAAGTATGGAGAGATTGAACATAAGTTGAAATGAGATTTCCATTGTCTATAGATTAAATGCAGAATACAGAATAAAAATAGCATGTAGAGATTAGAAGCCCGGTAGCAATGTCTTACTTCCCGGGCCTTTTACACTGTCTTTTTACTCCAACTCTACCCAGAAAAATATCCTTTCTTTCGCAAATGTTGGCCCTTTCTCCTTTTGAAGTGCTTCCCGGCAGTCTTCCGAGCTGTCTAAGAATGATCTCTTGGCGTCTTTTTCTCTTCGCTCGTTTCCGTCTTCTAAGTATAAAAAATGACGATGGGCGCATGCGATCGCAATATTCTCAGTTTAACGATTTTGGACATGATTTTGTATACTTTTACCATCGCATTACCTCATTGTTTTACTTATTTGCACTGTAATAACGTGCATTTCTACCTGTTATCAATAACCATGATTAATAAGTTAACCCTTCATAGGTTTTTCGTAATAACGGTTGGGTCGAATGTCTGTTTTACCCCTGAAATTACCTCTTGTTCCTTAAGTCCCTCCTAATCTCCTAATGAACAATTGCTTTGTGATCCGATCACAAATCCAAGTACCTCTCAGGCTAATGAAAGGACGGGGCCCCTTGTTCAAGACCCAGAATCAGCACTTAAGGGAACAACCTCTCTACAATCCCTAAAGCGGGTAGAAGCGAATTCCATCTTGTACCCTATGTCCCCAGTTATCTATCCAGTCTTACCCCTGAAATGGGAGTCTTATTAAGCCTGCGCTGTTGAACTAACCCTCTCTTATGAAAATCTAAGGGTAATCTCGAATAAATAGGAGTTCATAGTTAGCTCAAGATTAAGGTCAAGTTACCTAGGTCATCGCTTTAAATAGTCAGTTTTAAACAATAAACAACGTTATAAAGTAAGAGTGACTCATTTCGTGGTCCGATCTTGTACAAACCCTTTTGCACAAGGACACCCCCACTCCTCATGTCCAACATGAACGACATAGGATCACTTCGTTTGTAGCACTTTACAAATCCTTGTAACAACTACAGAGCAAGTCGTATCCAATAGCATTACCAGAATAAGGTATCCAACCTTATTCATATACTATAGATCATTTTGATTATTTACTCGAACTTGATCCACCTTTATGTCTCCACATAAAGTTCAAATACTCATCCAATAGTCAAAGGACTTTCAGGTTTATTGGATTTCTATCAAGCAATAGATCTATTCAATAACACCTTTATTTAATTTTCAGAATAAGTTCCATTATTTACATATCACAAGTTTTAGGACATAATACCCAACAACTTCAACATGGCAACAGGTGAGAAAGTCTCCTCATAATCGACTCGTTCAACGTGGATATAACATTTTGCCACAATTCTAGTCTTAAAGGTTTGCATCTTTCCATCAGCACCCCGTTTTCTCTTGTTGATCCACTTGCAACCTGTAGATTTAACACCATCAGATTGATCTACAAGATCCCAAACAAAATTAAACTACATAGACTCCATTTCGAGATCCATAGCTTTGATCCATTCATCTTTGTCAACATCCTCCATTGTCTTCTTGTAAGACAATGTATACTCAACATCTTTGTCAGCTACAATAGCTAGAGTTTTTGTTAAACCCATATAACGAATAGGCGGGTTCGCAACCCTCCCACTACATCGAGGTGGATTTGACCGATAAGATGATCCAACTTTAATAAATTTTGTTGAGGTGTTAGGCTCTTCAACAACTCTTGTTGAAGATTCAGTAGTTTCATTGGAAAGTTCACTCAATACAATCTTAGTGTGAGACTTTTGCTCCTTTATGTGGTCCTCTTCTAAAAAGGTAGCGTTTGTTGACACAAACACCTTATTATCCTTAGGATCATAGAAGTACCACCTCTCGTTCCTTTTGGATAACCTACAAATAGGCACAATTTTCAACGAGGTTCCAATTTCTTAGGATTTGCCTCAAGCACATGTGTTGGACAACCACAGATCCTAAAATGGTGTAACCTACTTTTATAACCATTCCATAATTCCAAAGGTGTTCTAATAACACTTTTGGACGAAACGCAGTTCAAAATGTAAGTTGCAATCTGTCTGTATAACCCTAAAACGAGTCTAGTAGGGGAATATAACTCATCATAGATCGAACTATGTCCAACAGAGTTCGATTTCTCCTTTCTGATACCATTCTACTGAGGTGTACTAGATGCCAAGAGTTGGGATATAATTTCATGTTCTATCAAATAGTCTTGGAATTTTAGATCTGAATACTCTCTACCTCGATCAAATCGAAATGTTTTAATGGTTTTATTTAATGCGTTTTCAACTTCAACTTTATACTCCTTGAACTTTTCAAAGGCTTCAGACTTATGTTGCATTAAATAAATATACTCATACCTAGAATAATCATAAGTAAAAGTGATGAAATATTCAAACTTTCACCTTGCTTTAACATTCATCAGACCACATAGGTCTGAATATACACGTTATAAGGGTTCTTTGGCCCTGTGACCTTTTCCAATAAAAGATCTTTTGGTCATTTTGCCTTCAAGGCATGACTCAAACACAGGTAAAAAAATTTCTTCTAACTCACTTAGAAATCCAATCTTGACCAGTTTCTCAATTCTATTGAGATTTAGTGTTCTAATCTCAGGTACCAAATATGGACATTTTTCTTAGGAGAAATTTTAAGTCTTTTAAAAGATCATCATTCTATACTAAACAAGTCTCTAAATCAAGTAAATTATATTTACCTTGCTTGGCCTTCTTCTTTTCTACCAAGTATTTGCGACAATTCCTCTTCCAGTGTTCCTCATGGTTGCAAAGGAAACAGATTCCGTTTACAGCTTTGCCTTTCTTGCCCTTCTGGGCAGAAACTGTGGGTTAGCTTTCCCCTTTCCACCTTTCTTCTTCTTCCACTTTTTGATGCCGAAAGGAAAAGGCACGAACTTAGTTCCAGAGGATGATCTTCTGTAGAACCTTTTAGAGGATGAGACAACATTTACCTCACCCTTCTATTCCTTGGATTTCATCAAGGATTGGAATGTTGTAGCTCATCGAGCAAGGTGGTCAGGTTGTAGTCAATCCTATTCAAAACAGCATTGCTATGAAACTGCAAGAAACTTTCAAGTAAAGATTCTAGGATGAAGCTAACCTGACTAACTTCATCGATGTTAGCCCCGTTTATCTCTGCCACGTTGACGTGGACCATCATGTTGACAACGTGTTCTCTAATAGATACCCCCTCTTGCATACGGGCATTGAAGATGTTTTTCAGAGTTTCATGCCTGATTTGTGCGGATGGTTGTCCAAACATCCCCCGTAGGGACTCCAAGATCTCACGGCCAGTGATCATGGGCTCATGCTTCTTGGCCAAGACTTCAGAAAGACTTGGCAAGATATATGTTCGGACCTTCTCATTTTCCCGTATCCAATGGTCATATGCATCCTGAATATTTCAAGGAGCATTTTGAGCAGGAACAGGAGGACAATCCTTCATAAGGGAAAATCTCAAGTCATCGACAATTAATATTGTTCATTGTGTTTTTTCATGTTGTGTAATTTTTGCTGGTAAGTTTTGTAAGAGTATATCATCATGCAGCGGAAGTAACAAGGATCAATAACCACTCTAATTCATTAATTTTGGCAGAAACTAAAGCATGCTCATCTAATATAAGAGGGTTTAAAGTCATATCTTTGTAGAACTCTTCAAGATCTTGATTCTCAGCTGAAATCTTCTCCGAAATTTGCTGTGAAACTAAAGCATGCTCATCTAATATAAGAGGGTTTGAAGTCATATCTTTATAGAACTCTTCAAGATCTTGATTCTTAGCTGAAATCTTCTCCGAAATTTGCTGTGAACCACCTCAAGATCTTCCCCACTATACTCTTGGAGCTTTAGAATGAGTTGTGGGACTCAAGAACAACATGAACAACTGGAAACGAGGAGAGTGGCTCACTGCTATAACCCACTTTGAAGAACAATTCTTCAGCTCAAATTTTTCTAGAAAAACTCTTTGTATGCATGCCTCAAATCCACTCCAATCTTTTTTATTTATTGCAGGTTAACATGCAAAGAAGAAGGATGCATAAGATGCAGCTCGTCTTGGAATTAATGAAGCAAAGGTAAATGGGTTTTGTGTGAGCTAGTTTGAAGATGAATGGAAAAATCCATATTTCCATTTGTGTTAAATTTTTCCAATTTTTCAATTTTTCAAAAAACCAAATGATTTCAAAATCGAAAATATTTATTAATTTTGTAAAATTAATTTTTTAATAATAAAATTAAGAAATAATTATTTAAATAATTTAATTAATTTAATATCAAATATTAAATTAATTTTTACACAAATCCACCTTCATATATTTAAATCATATTTAAATATAAATTCTCCTATTTCGTTTAATTCTAATTTGAAAGTTTCAAATTAACTTATCATGCTACTCTAAATCTTATCCATTTACAAACTAGTAGGGGACCTCGCGAACTTACAGATCATGGGCTCCAATGATTCAAGATTAATTGACTAAGCTCATTATACCGAATTAACCCCCATTCGTTAACTAATGGGTCACTCCACTAAAGCCCATAATTGAACTCCTCTCACGGTAGATATATTATATCCACTTGATATAACCATGATCAGTAAGTCGATCCTTCACAGGTTGTTCGTAATCACAACTGGGTCAAGATTACCGTTTTACTCCTGTGAATACATCTTGTTCCTTAGGTTCCTACTGACCCTCTAATGAATAATTTTGATTCATAATACCTAGGAATCAAGTCCTTTCTCTATCATGAGAAGGCAGGGTCTTGATTGTTCAAGACCTGGAATCAACACTTAAGAGAACAACCTATTTGCTGACCCTAAATCGGGTATGAGTGAATTTCATCTTGCAGGGTTATGTCCCCAGCTATTCATCTGGTCTTATCCCCAAAATGGAAGGCTTATTGAGCAGTGTTGTTGGACTATTCTCACCCATGTAGATCAAAGAATAATCCCAACAAAACAGGAGTTCATAACCAACTCAGGATTAAGATCGAGTTAACCTAGGTTACTAAATAATGAAATTGTCAGTTTTAACAGTAAATGGTCATTATAAAGAAAAGTGACTATTTTTATGGTTCATTCTATATGCAAACTCATTGCATAGGATGTCTCCTCTCACATGTTTCTACATGAATGATCTATGGATCATATCATTTGTACTACCTACAAAATGGGCCGCATCCAATAGTGTTACCTGGATGAGATACCCAATTTCATCCATATACTTATTATACTATTTAGGCTATATACTATTAACTTGATCTTATTTATGTCACCACATAAAGTTAAAGTATTCAGACTATAGCCATGGATATGTTTATTAGATTTTCATAATAGAATGTAAAATCAACAACTTTATTGAATAAATTACTCAATAATTGATAAATAGAATGTTAACACGAAGTGGGAGTTCTAGGATATTCCCAACAAGTTTGTCGACAGTGAGTAAATTTAGTATTACAGAAGTCATAATGAAAAATTGCTTAAACATATAATTTATTAGTGTTCAAGCATTACCCATTTGGAAAACCCAATCAAATTTAGAAAAATAATTTAATGCACCCTATGTGACATCTATTTTGCAATGATGTTTCAGTGAGGCAGGGTAAAAGCTACCATAGAGTGATCAGGTACCCCTTCAATGAAATAAGACCATTGCAACCTGTTGGAAATAACAAACATACAGTGGAAGAATTCAAGATCACTAAGCACTCTAATTCATCAATTTTAACATCAAAGTAAGCATGCTCATCAAATGAAAATAGGGTTTCATAATAACTCACATTTGAAGACTTCAATCCACAAAATTTGCTACAATCTCCTCAGTTATAAGGTGTAGATCACCAATAGATCTTTCCTACTATTCTCTAGGACCTTAAATTGAGTTGTGGGACTTAAAATGAATTGAGATTAGGGAAGAATTCGAGAGGAGAAGGGGTTTTCTGCTGAAACTTGAAGAACCTCTTCTTCAATCTCAAAAACCAGAAATTTCAGTTTTTGCATGCCTAATTCTCAACTCAAACTTGTGTGTTGTATTCATCTTCAGCATGTTAAGAAAATCCATTTCTCTCGTTAAAAATAAAATTTATTTAAAAAATAAAATTAATTTTAGTTTTAATTCTTTTAATTAAACTAAAATTTTATTAATTTTACAAAATTAATTCAATAATTAATTTTATAATAAAATTAATAATTTTATTAATNTTAATTCTTTTAATTAAACTAAAATTTTATTAATTTTACAAAATTAATTCAATAATTAATTTTATAATAAAATTAATAATTTTATTAATTTAATATCAAATATTAAATTAACTAAACACTAATTTCACTACCACGAATCCCTATTCATGTAATTTGATATTTAAATCGAATTTAAATATCAACCAATTCTTCAATTTCATTTAATTTAGTAATTAAACGTGTAAATATATCGCATATAATTACTAATTCCCTTAATTTGAATTTTAACGTTTCAAATTCACTCATCACACTATTCTAAAGTTTATTCCATTTGTGAGCTAGTAGGGGGATCTAATAGACCTACAAATCATGGGCTCTAACGATCTGAGATTAACAAGTTAAACTTCTTAACCTAATTAACCAACATTCGTTAACTATCATGTCACTCCACTAAAGCCCAGTAGTTGCATTCCCCTCACTGTAGATATATTGAGTCTACTCGATATAACCATCATTAGTAAGTTAATCCTTCACAGGTTATTCGTAATAACGGTTGAGTCAATCGCAGTTTTATCCTCGAGATTACCTTTTGTTCCTTAAGCCCTACTGATCTTCTAATGAACAGTTGGTTTGAGATCCAATCATCAAACTAAGTCTCTTTCGAGTCAATGAGAGAGTGGGGCCTCTTGTAGAGTCAGCACTTAAGGGAACAACCTCTTTACTATCCCTAAAAGTGGGTAGGAATGAATTTCATCTTACACCTCATGTCCCCGACTATCTACCCAGTCTTACCCCTGAAATGGGAGGCATATTAAGTCGGTGCTATTGAGCCAACCCTCACCCATGCAAATCTAAGGATAATCCCAAATAAATAGGAGTTCATAGTTAGCTCAGGATTAAGGTTAAGTTACCTAGATCATTACTTTGAAATAGTCAGTCTTAAACAGTAAATAAAATTATAAAGTAAGAGTGACTTATTTCTTGGTCCAACCTTATGAAACTTTTTACATGGGATGCCCCCACTCCTCATGTCTCCACATGAACAAATCAAGATCACTTCGTTTATAGCACTTTACAATATTTGTAACACCTACAAAGTGGGTTATATCCAATAGTGTCCCCAGAATAAGGTACCCAGCCTTATCCGTATACTATAGACCATTTTGGCTACCTACTCGAACTTGATCCACTCTTATGTCTCTACATAAAATTCAAGTATTCATGTTTTAGCCATGGATCTTTAGTTTATTGGATTTATTTCTAAAACGAAATGAGCAATTCATATACTCAATAACTACTTTATTAAATCAAAGTTCAATAACATCTTTATTGATTAACTGAATAAGTTTATTGTTTACAAGCCACGAGTTTTAAGACATAAAACCCAACACAACAAACATACAAAACAACTCCTTGTTACTATAAATATCAGTCACCATTGTTCAGTCCAGAAATTGTTAACTTGCTTAACATTTTCTTGTAAATGTGACCTCTTATTTTAGATTCTAGAGTGCCGCACCAATGAGCCAACCGTAGGAAAAAATTGATTGGGGCAAAAACTAAAGCAAGCCTATCCATTTCTGGAGTTGGAGTAAAAAGTCATGCAAATACCATCCATAAGGGGACACAAGCAAAGGTGCCTAGAGGCTGAGTATGAAAATTTACTGCAAACTAATGAGAGAGACTGTTGACACACGTCTCACTTCCACTTACTATAAACACTCTCTTCATTCACCTTGTATTGACCTATACAAACACCACCCGTAAGGGAACACGAAAAAGATGCATCGAGACCGAGTATAGATCTCACGGTGTTAACATATAGGGAGAAACGTGAAAAGGAAAAATGAAGTATTATATACCCAATTTTCCTCTCACTAAGTGTTTTACCTATAATACAGCCACTTATTTTTACTACGTGATTGTTTAAATTTGCTCAAAAATAATACTTACTTTAGATAGTTAAACAACTTTCATTAATGTTCATTAAACACTATAATAAACTTTAATAAAAAAAAAATATGCTTGTAGCAAATCTATATAATTCACCTTTCCAGATCAGTTTCTAGGCAGGGGTGTTCCGTTTCCATCAGCTTAAATGTCCCAGCCTAGACAACCTTAGACAAAAGGTCACTTATAGATATATTTGCTACAAATTTAATATTTTAATTAGAACCAATTTAATCCTATTAAATTGATTAAAAGATTAAACTTATTTCTAATCTCATTAGAAATATGATCTTAGGTCTATGTGAATCATGTTTTAAAACTATTTTAAAAAATGATTTTAACCTAAGATTTGCATACAATTCTGAATTATTAATTTTAATTGCTAATTTCATTTAATTATAACTTTTATAAAAGAAATGAAATAAATTAAAAACAATCATTGCATGTGAAAGTATATTTAGGTAAATTATAAAAATTATAAAATAACCTAAAGTAGTGACATATTTCATGCAATTCCATTTCATTACTTAACATACATAATACTTATATACTAAAGTATGAAATAATTAATAACATACATTCGCCCATATATCCAAACTATATATTATAATACTTATAATATAAATGATACATGGATATGTTATTAATGCATGCAAACCTATATTAAAACATTTATATTATATGATGCATGAGCATGCTATAAAATTAAGTCATGTAACTATATATTATAACATTTATAATAGAAATGATGCATGAATAATGCATAACCTATGGTGGGATTACTATATGGCATACATTATAATATATAATTATATAAATTAAACCATACATCATATGCATAATTTAAACAATTATTGGACCGGGATTGAAATCCTAAGCAATTAGTTAAATTAATATAACACTTATGTTAATTTAATTAATTAAAAACAACTAACTATTAAAAAAATAATAACCAAACTGGTTCTAAACAGGTGAACTAGATCATGAATCGCACGAATCGAACAACCAAGCAACCAAATCGACCATGAATCACTCAAACAAAGTAGACCGAATGCAAACCAACTGGGCCACGAGCCGAACTACGTGCGAACCAGTTGATTCTTTCCGTCTCGAAGTGTTGCAACGCTGTGAACTAGCGTTGCAATGCTACGGAAAGAACATTCTGTTCTCCCTTCACAGCGTTGCAATGCTAAGACACAACGTTGCAATGCTACTGTACAGTAGCCACTATACAGTTGCGAATTTCGTCAAATCTTCTCCAATTTTGGCCTCGTTTTCTCCAAAAAAAAAACACTGGAACGATCATGAACAGCTAAAAAAATTTCAAATTACAGACTCTATTGCAATTTATGCCTAAAACAAAAGGCCCTTACAAACCAATTTGTAAAAAAAAAAACGATAAATCTAAAATCCAATCCGGTAGACATCCAAAAATTGCAAAGCAAAAAACATTTCATACATTCATCACATGAACAAAAAATACAGAATGCAAACCCACCATAAATTTGTAAATTCAATTCTAGAAAATTAAATAAAATTTGGACTAAAAACATTTTCTCTGGTACCAATTGAAGGAACGATGAAGTTCCATTACAGAAGCGGGATCGACCCAATTTTTAATTTTCCATTGCAGAAGCGGGATCGACCCAATTTTTAATTTTTACACATAATGAAAATTATATAACAGAATTATGTAATTAACAAATTAATTTTACAGCATGCTTGAAAAGAGGAAAAAAGGGTTAGAGTTTACTTACCCTTGAAGAACAATTTGTTCTTGTAAATCCTCCTTTCACCGATGATCACGATCAATCACGAACAGAGCAACACCAGTGAGGACACCATCACAAATAGTTACCTCTATATTCTCTTGGGATGGGAATTTCTCACGAGGTGTAGGCTCTAAGATTTTGGAAGCGAGGGAGAGATTTTTTTTAGAGAGAATGACTGAAACCCCTTTGTAACTCCTCAATGAAGAAGAAAATGGTAGGATTCAGTTTTTTCCACTTACCATGTAGGTCAAGAGAGAATTAAGGGGAGTGAAGTTATCTCCTTCCCCTTAATTTTAAAAGTAAAATTAAATTAAAAAATTAATTTTAACTTAAATAAATATTACTTTTATATATGTATGTATGTATGTATGTTATATCATATATAACACATAACCTATAGTTTTAATTCTCTTATTAATGCATGGTATTTAATATAAATCTCATTTATATTAAATTTAATTACATGAATCCAGTTCACATAATTAATATTTAAATCATATCCAAATATTTATTTCCTCTCAAATAAACTTTATTAAATACATTATAGTAATTATATCAAATATAATTAAGTTAATATAATTAATTTTTCTTAATTAATTTGAATAATTCAAATTAATCTAAAATTAATTCCAAATATTCCCTATTGAGCTATAGAGGGGACTTGTGGACTTATAATTAAAGCTCCAATGGTACTTGAATAATTATTTAAACTCCTTTAATTAAATAATCAACATCCATTAATTGTTGGTCGCTCCACTAAAGACCGACAGCTGCACACTTCACACTACAGATATATTTATGTGTCCATTGGATATAACCAGTCAATAGAGTGATAACCCTTCACAAATTGTTCGTAAGTACAGCTGGGCCAAAATTATCGTTTTGCCACAGTAGTTACATCTAACTTCTTAAGTACTACTGATATCTCTAATGAACAATAAGTCATAGTCCAACTATGACTAAGCCCCTCTCAGGCTAGGAGAGGGTGTGACGCCACATTGTTCAAGCCTCGAAATTAGCCCTTAAGGGAGCAATTTATCTACTTACCCAGACATTAGGGAAGGCGTGAATTCTGTCTTGTGTAGTTGTGTTCCCAACTCCCCAATTAGACGAATCCCTAAAATGGTAGGTTTATTGAGTCGGCGATCTGGCCACTCTCACCCATACAAATCAAAGGACCACCTTCATAGGTTGTTCACAACTCACTCAAAATTCAGGTCATGTGACCTATGGTCATCCTAGTGAAATACAAGTCTATTATCAACAGTGTCATATAATGAGACTAGTCATTTCGTGGTCCGGTCTTATACAAATTCCTTTGTATAGAATACCCCCGCTCATATGTCTCCACATGAATGATAAGGAACAAATCATTTGTGGCACTTTACAACAATTGTAACATCTACAAAGCGGGTTGTATTCGTAGTGTCACAAGGATAAGATACCCAACCATATCTATCTACTACAGACCATTTAGGTTATCACTTAAACATGATTCATCAGTATGTCTCTACATACATGTTTAAGCTACAGATGATAACCTTGGATGTTAGTTTATTGGTTTGTAGGTTAATACTATTAAATATCGAATAAAACATCTCATATTTTATTAAATAAATAAATTATTTGTACATTACAATTACAAACTATAGAACCCATGAGATTTAGGGTATCAACCCCAACAAGAAGACTGTTTTTCCAAATTTTCCTACACCGAAGAGAAATGTGAGTGCTTGTTGAGGCTCTGAAAGTGTTAAAAGGATTTATGAGCAAGTTTGAGGAGATCTAAGAAGTTTTCCAGCTGAATAAAAAAGGATTTGATGCTCAAATTCTAAGGAAAGTGAGCTATGAAGTTTTGAGCAAGTTTATCAAAGGAAATTTAGTTAATTCATAGCTGGAAATAGAATTATGAGGTTTAAAAGACTAAATCTGAATTACTGTTAGGGATGAATAAGCAGGCAACTACATACAAAGATTATGCAAGCAACTGGTTTGTTAAGGAGTGTGACAACACACAAAGGCATGAAGTAAGGCACGCGAGGGTTGGTTGTCGCATAGGCACAAAAGGGTGTCCTTGCGACCATAGAGCACCTAATAGAGAGGGAAGCCCGTCTCTGGATAGGAAAAAGGTAAAGTGGCTAAGTATAAAGGATGCGATGAACTCAATTATGATGCGATGATGATATGCAATAATGTTAAATTAAGTATTATGTTAGGCTCAAAAGGGAGCTAATGATACTAACCAAGTAACATCTTCTTATTATAGGGCAAATGCAAGTAGGAGAAGTTTATAGATGATAGAGTAAAGATGCATAAAACGAAAGCTAATAGAATCATTAAGCACTCTAATTACACTTAATTTGAAAACAAAACATCCTGAAAAACAAATTTTAACAAGAAGAAGGTTTCATTGTGTATATCTTTGTAGATTTGCACTTACTCATTGCTTAATCCAAGAAATTGACCTTCAATTTCTTCAGTAGACTACCAAGAGAATCTTCTCTACTATTCTCAGCCTTGGATTGAGTGGTGGAAACTTAGAAATGAGAGAGAACAAGATGGGTTTGAGAGTAAAAAAGAGTTTTGCATAAATTTTTACAAATTTCAGATTTCATAAACTAAATTATGAAAAAATGAAGTATTTATTCAATTAATCTATGCAAGCACTTAGTCTTTTAGCATTTTGACACTTCAAAATGCATTAATTAAGTGGCTTAGGTGTTGAATTGTGGAGAAATCAACTAAGAAATTGAAATGGGGTAAACCCACTTTCAAATATTAAAACTATTTTTAATTTCCATATTCTTATTAAATTTAGTTTTGTAATAAAATCAAATTTAAATAGAATTAAATTTCAATTCTGAAATTGAAATTTATAAATTAAAAAATGATTTGTTCAAATAATTTAATTAACTAAACATATTTAATTAATTAAATAATAATTTAATATCAAATATTAAATTAATAAAACACCTAATTTAAACATGAATCCTATTCATGTAAGTAATATTTAAATATTTTAAACTCTCTAATTACATTTAATTCTGATGAATTTAAATGTTAATTATGTCGAATATAATTATCCAAACCCTAAATTGAAATTGAACATTTCAAATTCAAACCCAAAATTGAAATTTAAACACTTTAATTTCACTCAATTTTCTAATCCAAAGTTTAATCTTTTACGAGTTAGTAAAGGGACCTTATAGACCTACAGATCATGAGCTCCAACCATCTGAGATTAATCCGTTAAACTCTTTAATCCGAATTAATCAATATTCATTAGCCACCAAGACATACCACTATGGTTCAATGGTTGCACTCTCCTCACTGTAGATATATTTCTATCCACTTGATTTAACCATAATCAGTAAATCGATCCTTCACAGGTCATTTGTATTTACAACTAGGTCAAAATTATCATTTTAGCCTTGTAAATAGTTCTTGCTTCTTAAGCTCCCACTGATCCTCTATTGAACAATTGGTTTATAGTCCAACTAATAAACCATGTTCCTCTCGACCATGAGAGGGTGTAGTTCCTTTGTTCAAGACTAGAAATCAGTACTTAAGAGAACAACTATCTGGTAACCCTAAATGAGTAGGAGTGAATTCCATCTTGCAGGACTATGTCCCCAACTATCTATCTGGTCTTATCCTAAAATGGGAGGCTTTTTTAGTAGTGCTGTTGAACTACTCTCACCTATGCAGATCAAAGAATTATCTTGAATAAACAGGAGTTCATAGTTAACTAAAGATTAATATAGAGTTACCCTAGGTCATCAAATTGAAATAGTTAGTTTTAACAGTAAACGGTCGTTATAAAGAAGAATGACTATTTTGTGGTCCGGTAAGCAAACATCTTTTCCATAGGATGTCCCCACTTGCATGTCTCCATATGAATGATTTCAGGATCACATCATTTGTATCAGTATACAAAGTAGGCGGCATCCATAGTGTCCCCAGAACGAGATACTCAATTCCATCCATATACTTATAAACCTTTTTGGCTATATACTATAACTTGATCCTCTTTTATGTCTCTACAAAAGATTAAAGTATTTATGTTATAGTCATGGATTCGTTTATTAGATTTTATAACATAATGCAATTTTAGTAACACTTTTATTGAATAAATTCTTCAACAATACTTTTATTGATAAATAGAATATGTTTCCAAAATTACGAACGGCGAGTTTTAGGACATTCCCAACAACAGACCCCTTGGATAAGTAGCTTAAGATAATGAGTGACAAGTTTTAATAAATGTTTTTCCAAAGATAGTTTTTATGAATGTTTTTATCGCATAGACAGTTTACATGAAGTTTTCATATCATGTTTTAATAGAAGCATACTTTTAATGAATGTTGATCGCATGATCCATGTTTTAAATGATGAAGTTATTTATGAATTGAGCATGCATTTTTCAGTAAGTCTATGTCATGTTTTATAGCATGATAAAGTTTTATCAAGAAATTTTATAAACATGCTTATTATTTTACAAGGCACCATGCGATGATAATGAAGTTCCTCCCTACTTTTTATTGTACTGTTCCAACGTGTTTGGGAGTTGCATGAAAAAAACACTACCAACGTGTAAACGTATATGGTGTATGGGATATACAATGAAATACGAGTTGGCAAAGTTGGGTAGATCGAGATCAAGCGCTTTGTGGCTTGTATTTATATATTTACCGTAGTGCTGTGTAATTTTTGTGTTTGTTTTATCTTGAGAGAGAGAGATGAAATGAGAATTTTTTTAAAAAAAAATAATAAAATTGATTTTTGAATAAACACAGTTGAAAAAATTAGACTCGTCTGGTAACTATTTCATTTTTTATTTTTTTTGTTTTTGAAAGTTAAATATATTTCCTCTTATTTTCTTACATTGGTTTGCATTTTTCTTAAATACAAAAGTTCAATTCTTATCTAAATTCTAAAAACAAAAACAAGTTTTTAAAAACTACACCCCCGTTTAGTAATCATTTGATTTTTGGTTTTTTGTTTTTGAAAATTAAGTCTATAGACACTATTTCACCTCTAAGTTTCTTTCTTTGTTATATACTTTTTACCAATGGTTTAAAAAAGTCAAACCAAAATTTGAAAACTAATAAAAGTAGTTTTTAAGAACTTATTTTTGTTTTTAGAATTTGATTAAAAATTCACCATTGTACTTAAGAAAGATGCAAGTCATCGTAAGAAATTGAAAGGAAATAGGTTTAATTTTCAAAAATAAAAAACAAAAAATGGAATGGTTACGAAACAGGACCTTCATTTTTGTTTTTGATTTTAGAAAATTAAACCTATTTCCTTTCAATTTCTTACGATGATTTGCATCTTTTGAATTATTAGCCAAATTCCAAAAACAAAAACAAGTTTTTAAAAGTTGTTTTTTTTATAATTTTAAAAATTTGCTTAGTTTTTTAACCATTGATAAAAAGTAGAGGTGAAAGCAGTATTTATAGGCTTAATTTCTAAAAAATCAAAAACTAAAAACGAGATGGTTACCGAATGGGGCCTACTTTTTTAAATTTTCAAAATTTGGCTTGGTTTTTGAAAAATATGGGTAAAAAATTAATAACATAACAAGAAATTTAGAGGGTAAAGAGATATTTTTAGGCTTAATTTTCAACAACCAGAAATGAACAATCAAATGATTATCAAACTGGTCTTAAGAATTTAAAGTGTGTTTGTTATATAGTTTAGATAATTTTAGATGATAAAAAATAGACACAAAGTATTAACAGAAAAGATTATATCAACAATATATTCTATCCTCGATTGCCACTAAGATAGTCTCGGATAGATTTGACTATATTTATAATATTTTAAAAAATTTTGTTACACACTATAATCATTAGCTCCATTACCCTAAAAGAATCTTAAACTTTGGAAGAAAGGACAATTAGAAAAAAAATTAAAAAAAAAAAAGAAAAAAAAACGACTTTGCTATACTCGATTAAGAAAAATAAAATAGAAGAGGGGGAAATGATAATCTCTCAAAACTCACTCATTCAAACCTGGAACAAAATTACATAAAATTAACTATATTGAAGATAACACCAAAATTACAAACTTGAACAAATGGTTGGAAACGACAAGACCCTCAGACGACGAACAGGACAGTAGCAAACAGTTAGATCAATGGCGGTCGAGCAAAAGAACAAAACCCGTACAGGAGAGCTTTCGATTGGAGAATGGAAGGAAGTGAAAAAATGAATGTCCACCAAACTCACATTTGTTAATCTCCTCATTCCCTCCAAAATATGGGCACCGTTGGGGTCCAAACCTCAAGCTCAAGGTTGGAGTACAAAAGGAGGCTTCCAAATCAAAATTTTTCAATATGGGATTCTCCAACCAAATGTTGGTTCCCTCTTATTTTTGAAAATTAAATTTTCACCCACCATAAATTTAACCATATAGTAAATTTTGTAACACTTATCTAAATTTAAGATAAATTAAATATTGTAACGTGTAGTTCAAATTGAAAGTTGGGTAAATTTTGATACGCATTGCGAAGATTATGGATACAAATGGATTTGTTTTTGAAATATAATACAAACCAACCAATAAAAGTAGACACAGCTACGAAACTAAAGCGATTGGCTCTTCAAATTTCGAGGAGCCAAGTTTCTCATTTCACTTGTTATGAATGATTGATGATTGGCTTTAATTGTCTTTAGGATTAAAATTTGAGTATTTGATTGAATATGACGTTAAACTCAGATTGCAGAATGGTTGTTTGTATTTGTATAATTCGTTTGTCCCACATCGGTGGAATTGTAAAGAAGAGAAGAGCACAGCAATTATAAAAGGAAATCAATGGGCTTCTTTGCAGCATACTTACCTGGGCGGGGCTTATGGGTGATCATAAAGGCCCATAGCCTAGGTTGGTGACCTTCATTGCACTTTGGAGGGGTGCCCGCCTAAGGTCTGCCCAAAGTGGCAGAGCCTACGTCATAATTTGTGGCAGTGGGGGCCTGCGTTCGCGCGGCCTCTTCCATCACTACTTTAATTTTTAAACAATTTTTGTACTTCCAATTAACGTGGCCCTTTCCATCACAGTTTAGTCTTTAAACTAATTATATGCTTTTTATTATAATGTTGTAGTTGTAGAGTTAATTGGTAGTTAATCCTAGTTAATTTTATCTTCGTTTCTTGTCATGAATTTTTTGGGAGAATAAATCTCTATTGTTCTTGTTCTAAGATTTTTTTTTTCGTTTTATGGTTTTTTTTTATAGGTTATATATATATATATATTTGGTGTATTGGAGTTTATTATCAGAGGTAGTTTTCGAATCCTCGAATTGGTCGAGCGAATGTGGTCGTCGAAGTTATCATCAAAGATGATTTTCACTAGAGATTATAGTCGAAGGTGACTGTCGAAACCCGAAGTTAGTCGCATGAAAGGTGGTATGAGAGTTGGTTGTCGGAGTTTTTTGTCGAAAGTGGTTCTTGAAGTTGGTCGTTGGAGTTGTTCACTCAAAAGGTGATCATCGAAGGTGATTTTCATTGAAATTTGTAGTCGAAGGTGATCGTCAGAGCCTAAGAAGGTGGTTGTCGGAGTTTGTTGTCAGAGCCAATTAGTCGTTGGAGTTGTTAGCGTGAAGGTGGTCATCAAAGTTGGTGCTGTCTCTTATACACATCTAGATGTGTATAAGAGACAGGTGTAATAGTGATCGATGGGTAGAACTATTGAAAACATCGGAATAAGGGAGAGTTAGGATGAGTTGGTAAAATATACCAACTCAAATCCATCACCATCTAAAGTTGGTGTGCCAAACAATGAGTTGGTATAATATACCAACTCAACTCAACGGATGTCGGTGAGCCAAACATCCCCTTAATGATTATAGTTGTTTCTGTTCAAATATTTATTTTAACTTTTTGGGAAAAATATCTATGGTGAAAATAATAGATTTAAAAGGTCATTCATAATAGTAATTAAAGAAAACAAATTTCTTTGTTGAAGCATTTTCCTTTGATTATTAACTCCCTAAATTTAGTGGGATCGGGCGAGGAATCTCCGGTTTGACCAAGTACGAGGATCAAATCGAAGATTTAAATCGGGTTCCCGATCGGGGACGGGGAGGGACGTCCCAATCCCGATTCTCGTCTCTAATTTTTTTAATTAAGTTTTTTTTTCTAATTTTAATTATTATATATAAACTACTAAAACAATACCTGAGAGATATTATTTCAGTTTTTTTTAAAATAATTTTCTAATATAATAAATTTAATTTCTATTAATTCATAATAAAAAATATAAAAATATTTTTTTAATTGTTAATCTAAACAAATATATTAACAATAATACTAATTTCTTATTAACAATAATACTAATTTCTTACATAAAAAGTACATTTTTAGTATAAATACTAAATTTAGTTAATTTTAAATAATAAAATAAAAAGTGTGGATTTTTGCCTACGAGGACTTGAATCCCCATACGGGGATTCTCCAACCTCGACCCCCAAAATGAAGATCGAGGAGGCTGGGTTAGGGAGAGGGTGGGGTTTCTTTAATTTAATTGCATTTTAATTATGTTATTTTATTTAAACTAATAAAAAAATATCTAACAAATAAAAGAAGAGGCATTTTAAATTTATTATTTAAAACTAGGAGATTATAATGGCCAAATAAACGTAAGAACCAAATGCACCTATTCCTTGAAATTCAATGTTAGAAATGTACTTTTCCCTAATTTTTTTTCTCGTCCTTGTTACTGTTTTCATTGTTTTTATACGAAGAAGTCACTTATGGCTTTATACTCTGAATTCAAAATATTGTTGTTCTATTTTAGATGCTCTACAAATTAATATAATTCAAAGCTCCCATCTCCTTCAATTTATTCTCTCATTATCATCAATAGCAACAACTCAAACGAGACTAAATTAGATGACTAACTTCTAATACTCCCCCTCAAGATGGAGTAAACATGTTTTTAACTCCCATCTTGCTAATTAAGGGAACTAGAGAAGCAACTGATAAGGGCTTAGTAAAAGCATCTGCCAACTGATTGGAAGAATGAACGAGCATAAGCTTGATTGTTTCATCTATGACATGATCAGTGACCCAGGGGGCGCTCGAGCCCCCCTTTACTTTATGCTATATATATATATTCGGTGGATAAGATTACAAACAAAATGGCAGTTAAGTTTGATGTGTTTTGTTCTTTCGTGGAAAAATAGATTACTTGCAAGGTGTACAGCTACTAGGTTGTCACAAAACAATAAGGTAGGAGTGGTTGATTGAATATGAAAATTAGTCAATAAGCTTCAAAGTCAACCGATCTCACAAGCTACAATTGAAGGTACTCGATATTATGCCTCTGCAGATAACCAAGAGACAGTATGTTGCTTCTTTGACTTTCACGAGACTAAAGAACTGCGGAGAGAGACACAAAATTCAGTGGTTGAATGATGAGTATCTATATAGGATCCCCAGTATGCATCAGCGAAAGTACTGATAGAAAATTTTATGTCTTTGGCAAGAGTGTGCCTTTACCAGGGGAAGACTTAATATACCAGAGTAAATGATGTGCAACAGCTACATGTGCTTTAGTAAACTTGGACATGTACTGACTTAACTTGTGAACAAAATCAGTAATATCTGGTTGATAAATAGTTAAGTATATCAGTCGTCCAATCAAACACCTATAGACGGAAGTATCTTGAAGAAGATTAACATATAAAGAAGGCAATTTCAATAAAGGATCAATAGGAACATTGGCTAGTTTAGTACCAAGCAGACCAGATTCTTCAAGCAATTGCAAGGAATAATGTCTTTAAGATAAAAATATGCCAGAGAAGAATCGTGCCAATTCTAGACCAAGGAAAAACTTTAAGGAACCAAGGTCTTTCAAATTAAGAAGTTTCTTGAGATGTTGAATATAAACATCACTTGCACCAGTGATGAGTATGTCATCTACATACACAAGTAAGGCAAGAAAAGTCTCATCTTTTCCTTGTTTTCTTGATGAAGAATTTGTTAAAGACTGATTATGTATGATTATTAGGAAATGGTACGTATTAGAGAAGAAGCTATCAAAGGATTACCTGAGGGGAGCAAAATCTTTGAGGACAAGATCCAAAAGTTCAGGACCCTCATGTTCTGGAGGTTCCCCTGTCGCCTAGAGATCCATCTGGGTCAGGGTGGCAGAGAACTCATACATGAAGTCGAGCATAAAACACGGTTGTGCCTTCATAGACACCGATACCCCCAGTCGTCCTGACGAAGTTTACTGATTTGGCAGCAACTGTAGGGGAAGCGGTCATGACAACGGTGTTGAATATGGTGAAGGACATGTTGGATAAGCGAATGACCCAGTTTACACTTGCGTGATTTCAAGAAATACGACCCTCGCACCTTCAACAGATCACTGAAGGACCCTACCAATGCAGAGTTATGACTATCAACTATCGAGACAATTTCCCATTACATGAAATGTCCGGAGGATCAGAAAGTATAGTGTATCGTCTTCATACTTACTGATAAAGCACAAATATGATGGCACTTGACAGAGAGGATGATAGGTGTAGGTGGTGATCTGATGACGTGGGAGCAGTTCAAGGAGCACTTCTACTCAAAGTACTTTTTTTCTAAAATAAATTTATAAAACTGAATATATACATAGGTGGTGTATCCTTCCTTAAAAAAGATGTACATACAAACTAAATGCTTAAAATATGTCTTTTGATTGTTATATGGATGTAATATCACCAAAAATCAGAAAATATAGAATCTAGTATACTAGAGAGAATCTGAACCCGAAAAATTCACCGTTGTCTCCTTAACACAATTTTACTTACTCTAGTGCCTAATTTTTATGAGTAATTGTCCCTCAGGATAGAACAGATTATCTTTTCTATGGAAGCAACACCTCATCCACAAGATCCAACGAACTATGTTTTGTAGAAATAAACCAAATTTTAAAAACTTGATAAAACGGGAGAAAATTTTATGGGAGAAAAGTGATTATGAAAAAGTTCTTAAATGCAATTTGAAGAAAAGACATATTTATTAGACTATTCGTGGACATTCAAATAGTCATATCTCTTTTTCAAGTTGGTTAATTCTCTCATTATCTATTCAGTTTGAATCTTATTCAAATTAAATAATTTATTTATTTATATGAATTTCATCCAAATAAATAAATTTTTTGAATCATATTCAAATAAATTAATTCTTCATATTATAAAAGTTATAATTTGAATCTCATTCAAATAAACTTTATAATAAATCTTGTATCCAATACAATTAATATTTTCCTCATAAATTTGAACATTTTAAATTTTCTTTCGACTTAGTTGATCCTTGTTGGGTCGTGGTGAGCTAACAAGAGGACCTTATGGACCTACAAATTATAAGCTCCAATTATCCAAGATTAATTAATTTAACGCTTTAATTAAATTAACTTCATTCATTAACTATAGGGCAAACCACTGCAAACCCATAGTTGAACTTTTATGTATTGTAAGATAAGTTGTGTCCATGGATATAATCCATATAAGCAAGTTGATCTTTCACGAGTTGTTCATAATTACAACTAGGTCAAATGTTCGTTTTATCCCTGTAATTACATCTTTTTCTTAAGTACCACCGATTACTCTAATGAACAATTTGTTTATGATTCAACCATAAATTAAATCCTTCTTAGACCAGTGAGAGGGTGGGGCCCTTTGCTCATCTACTTATCCTATGTGGAGATGAACAAATTTCATCTTGTGAAGTTATGTTTCCAATTCCTCATTCAGTCAAGTCCCCAAAATGGTAGGCTTATTGAGTCAACAACTTGGACCACTCTCACCCGTGAAAATCAAAGGATTGACCTCACAGACAAGAGTTCATAAATCACTTACGATTAAGATTAAGTTGCACATGATCATCCTATGAAATATTAATCTCATCAATTAACGGATTTACAAAAAGAGATTAATATTTCACAATTTGGTCTTATATAATCTCTTTGTATAACATACTCACACATCTCCACATAAATAGTTTGGATCAAACTATTTGTAACTATTACAAAGAGGGTCATATCCATAGCGTCACCAGGATAAGACACCCAACTTTATCCATATACCATAGACCTTTAGGTTATTTCTTGAGCATGATCTACCCATATGTCAGCTACATACATGTTCAAGACTTCAGCAGTAATCTTGAATTTTTCCCGTTAATAGATAAATTAGTATTAGTTAATTAACAATTAATAAACTAATTAATTACGAGATTTTAGAGCACAAATCCTAACACCTACCTATGAAAAACCCTATGGTACTATCATGAAAAATCTGGAAGTTTCAGAATCCCATGCAATAGTGTCAGTTTGGATGTCCTTTAAATGGATAAACGAGGCTTAGAGAAGAGTATATATGAGAAGGTGAAAGTTTCACCCATGATTTACTATCACTTACCATGCAACAATGGAAGGGATTTTCCAATCTATTCGTCAGTGTTGCCACAATGGAACAAATTCTCCTCACGGTGGGTAAAGAAATTTTGTGGTGTGGCACCTGAGCAGAGAGGTTTTATAGTTGGTCGCTCGAACAGAAAGTGATTTTGTTCTTCACGCTTTCGGTGTGTCTTGATTTCGGCTAAAAAAAGTCAAAAATCCCTAATTTCTTTTGTTGGTGGGATAAGAGTTCTTTGTGTTTTTTAGATTTTTTTTGTATTTTGAATGCACGCCTTGGTTTCTGTAAAAATCATATCAGGTAGGTGTAGATTTGAAGTTTGGTAGGCTACATCGTTTACCGTGGGAATTGTTTTAGTTATAGTATATTGTTGTTTTTTGAATGGTTTAGAAACTTTCAAACTCAATATATGAACGTTGGGTCTTTTTTTAAGTAAGGGTAGTTTTGACAATTTTGCATTTATTTTTTATTATTTAGTTCAATTTTTTCATTTTCACAATTTTAAAAATATTATTATTTTTCCAAATGAAACTTTAAATTTTACCATTTGTCTAGTCAACCCATTTATTTTTACTATTACAAGCTCAGTCCCAAATGATGAGTAAGCTTAAGTCTATTTTGGTTTATATAATTGAATTACACAAATTTAGTTTCAAAATAAATATTTACTAAGTGCTATTAATATTTTTTTTTAATTTATAATTAACCTAACACTATAACTAGTTTTTTTGTCCATTGCTTTTTAATGATAATTAATTGAAATCATACATTAACGACACTAAAAAACAATTATAAGAAACTACAAATCCAAAATTCTCATGTTTTTCACCAAAACAATTCTATTTTCTTTTAATTTAATGATTTTAAAGAACTATCAGTCTTTGTTAATGGTTAAATCTGGTTTTAAATTGGTGACACAAATAAAACTGTCATAATAGTCAAAAGATCCAAAAAAATTTGTCTCTTCCCATCACAATCGTGCGTTTTTGTTTTCCTACATTTAATGATTATTACTTTCATTCATAAATTAATGATATGAAAAAACTATCATAAAAATCCGAAAAACTCCATTCTTTCCCACAAAAAAACGTATGATTTTGACTTTAATGACTGTTTTATCTCTCTCCTACCTATTTTTGTTATTGTTTATATGTCATTAAAAGTTCATTTTGTTGTAGTATTGGAAGGAAAGCAAGGAAGGAATTAACCAAAAAGTAGATTCCTCTTTCTTGTAAACATCTTTTGGGACTCGATTCAAGCGCCATTCACAAGAATATATTTAGGAATATATAAATATTTAGGTGTTGCCTGAGTTATGATAGAAGGTGTTCTTGTGTACAAGTGATATTAATGTGGAGTTCACTAGTATTTATGAAGATAAATTTATGGTGTTAACAAATGGGTGTTTAGTACAAGGGGCGTAGTTGTGAAATCTGGAGAGTTGTGAATTCACAAAATACATAGTGTAATGAGTTAATTATATAAAATACCACTAACTACTTGAATTAAACGAGTAGAATTCAAAAACTCTTACTTCCAACTCCTTGATAATTTTCCATTCGTGCACGACTATGAAAAGAGAAACTACACCTGTTTGCAAGTTAAGACGGCTAAAGAAAAGGTCTGTTATTTCCCTTTCTTGATTGCATTTTATCTCTCACAAACTAAATTAGCAACAAACATAACCATTCATTTATATGACTCGTGGAGTTGAACAACCAAAAAATGGAACAAATTCTTCATTCTAGAAACTTAGAATTTAATGAATGAACTGTTCATTTTGCTAATAACTTTGACGTTGTTACATACATGATGCATCTGGAAACTCTGTTGAAGTCAATTTTTAAGTTTGTAGAATTTGGTTCTAATTTTTTAATGATGTTTTCCAGTTCAAAAACACTCAAACAATTTTATTATTGTTGCGTAAACAACTGTAGGAAATTAATAGAAAGTACTAATTAATATTTTAGATTGTTTAATTTATTGCAAATATTTTGAAACAAATAGTCAAAATCAAACATTTGACCTGGAGACCTTGATTCTCTTCCATTTTAACGGTTAGTTTTATTTATTTACTTTTTTTACTATTTTTCATTATAAATACATGTCTCTGTCACATGTTGGTTTGCACTATATTGGTCTAAAACACAAAGTAGGCCATGTTCAGTAGAAAATTTAATTACTTTTATAATAAATAACACATTCATTTTTTAAAAAAATTAAAGGTATCATTATTTTAGCTTATATAGGAAGTAAATTGTATTATTAGAAAAAAGAATCATGTAACGATATTAAATTAAAATATTGATGACATTTGAAGGCTCTAATTTTGTAATTAATGAATTTGTTTGACCCAAAAGTAATGACCTTATCTAACTATGACTCTCTTCTAGTCTATATTCATATGTTTTGTTTAAAGAATTTAATTTTATATACAAATTGTATCAAATAAATGTGTTTTATTTTAATTTTATTTCATATTAATTAATCTAAATAGTTGAAAATTTTAGTGATTGGCCATCAATATTCTTAAGAGATATTTGACTCAGTTTTAATAACAAGTCTATTGCAGAAAAGCTTGTGTTTGTGTAGTCCATTCGTATGCATAAGAATAAGTTTTTTTTCAAAAAAAGAAAAAAAGAAAAAAAAAAAACCTAAATGGATTTGTTATTTATTGAAGTAATTAAAATTTCTGCTGAACATGGTTGCTTTGACCTAATATTCGAACTTTCTTTTCGTTTTTCATTTTTTTTTCTTGAGAGACCTAATATTCTAACTTAGTAATATTATAGGCGTTTAATCCATATTTTCTAGAAATAAAAATATTAAAAGTTTTTAACGAGTCTAATGGCTGTTTTAAATAAAAATTAAAAAATATGATGGGTCTGATTTATCTCTGTTCTATATAATGGTCACTTAAACTTTCTGCCAACTCCCACTCAATCCCAGTCTCAACTCAAATTTCCCGATACTAAATTTCCTCAGCTTATCCGTTTGTATCTAAATTCCATTTCCCACAAAACAAAAATTTCAGCAATTCAACTTGTTCCTGTTCTTCAATTGGGTTATTTCGATACTCGAATCTCCCATTACAATGGCCGGCCAGTGTTTCAGATACGGATCGATCATGGATTCGTGGTACCGTTCCTGTTTTTCCAGAGTGGGTCTTAAATCTGCCACCACAGATCTCGGCAACGGCACCGTCATGCACTGCTGGATTCCCAAAAACCCCAAACAAACGAAGCCCAATTTGGTTCTAATCCATGGCATGGGAGCAAACGCAATGTGGCAATGGAATCAATTCGCCCGCCCACTCATCGCCCATTTCAACATCTATGTCCCCGATTTGGTCTTCTTTGGTGAATCCTACACCACTCTCTCCGATCGTTCCGAGGCGTTTCAGGCTCGCTCCGTCATGGCGGTTTTGGATGCCCACGGTGTACGGACTACAAACGCCGTAGGGATAAGCTATGGTGGATTTGTGGCTTATAGCATGGCCGCACAGTTTCCTGATAGAATGGAGAAATTGGTGCTTTGTTGTACTGGGGTTTGCTTGGAAGATCAAGATATGGAAGATGGGATGTTCCAAGTGAAGTCTGTGGATGAAGCAGTGAGCGTTTTGCTTCCTCAATCGCCTGAGAAATTGAAGGAAATGATACAAATTGCGTTTTTTAAGCCTATTAGAATTGGACCCTCTTGCTTGGTTAATGACCTTATCGATGTAAGTAATGATTCACTTCATTTTCTTCCGTTTATTCGTCGTTTTTTTTTTTTTTTTTTTTTTTTGCCTTGACATGTTGAACGATGGAACGATGGAACGATGGGGACTATCATTTGTATCTTGTAAATGGGTTTCTATTAAATTTATGTCTTTCTTTGTTATCTGTTTGTGAGTTGTTGTGACAAGCAGTGATCTGAAACGAGTTTACACAACAGTGAGTAAACAGCTTAGTTTAAAATGTCATTTGATTTTACTGCAGGAATTGTGTACTGAGTACCGTGAACAAAAGAAGGAGCTGATTCAAGCATTACACAAGGAAAGGAAATTGTCTAATCTTCCCAAGATTACTCAGGTAATTTCTCTCATTATAGAAGGTTTCAGAGTTTTGATTTCCTTTTAAATTTTGTTCCCCTGTTCTGATGAGATGATTAACATTTGACACAGCCTACACTTATAATATGGGGAGAGAAAGACTTGGTATTCCCTATGGAATTGGCACACAGATTAAAAAGGTGAATCTAATGAACATAATTTGTTTACTTATATAAGATTCCTCATAGTTCTGTTATCATTATCTCTCTCTATACTGGAAATTTAGTTGGTCTTCCTTTCCACTTCTGTGGGTTTTGTGGATAATCTCTTGAATTTTGGTATTGATTTGTACAGGCACATAGGTGATAGTGCAGAACTAGTGGTTATAAAGAAAGCAGGGCATGCTTTAAATATAGAGAAGCCAAAGGAGATGAACAAGCTTATTCAGTGTTTCCTTGTTGATTCTATCCCTTCAACCAAGGCCAAAATTCACCACCAAAGTGACCTTAAATCTGAGTGAGAGTTAATACAGAAATTGAAAATGGATCTTCCCCGGAGTTTTCAATTTCTCTGCTGCTGCTGCTGCTGCTTTTATGTTTATAAAATTAGTGTGTATTTATTATCAACTTATAATTAATTTAATGTAATGAAGTTTTATCGTAGTGAAAATTTGAGTTGTGTCAAGATTCCTGGGAAACAACGACAGTACAACTGTTCACGTGTGTTGTTGACGGAAATATTAATACTTTTCAGGCGTTAAGTGGTCTTAAAGAAATGAAGAAATATTAGAAAGTATTTTGGATATGACGCTTTATTTGATTATCATTATCTTGTTTCTTAGAATTTTAAATAGAAATATTAAATGAAGAGGACTTTAGACTATTGCAAGCGTTGCCCCGACGCTAACTCGTAATCGTTCATAATTTATTTAACAGTGAGAGACTCCTGCATCGAGTCAATGAAAAAGAAAACACTATCATCAACAAAGGAGATGAGAAAAAATAAGATAATTTTTATTTAATTGAATACCAAAGATGATAGAGTTAATAACTTCTCTATCTAGACGTACTGAGAACCCCTTGGCACACAAAAGAAATAGGTACGGTGAGAGAGGATCTCCTTGCCGCAGCCCTCTGAAATCCAAAATCTCCCTCTAGGGATTCCATTGACACATCTCATGACAAGAGAAATCCAACCATGATTGAAACCAAAGACTTCATAACCTCCCTAAGATATCTCCATTCAAATTTGTCATACGCTTTTGCTAATGCCAGCTTTCAAGACAATCCAACCTTGTTTCTCTCTTCTCCTGGCTCTAATGGCATGAAAATACTCAAAGTCAAGTAGCATGGAACAAATCATCTTTCATTGCCAACAGAAATGTCAGTCATAATAGACTTCAGGAAATTAGCAATTGTTTGGTAATTAATCATGTAGAATCTAGAGGGTGGACTCTGTTCGGACTTGGTATGAGACAGACGAAGGAGGAAACACCGATCGTGTACACCATTGGGCAAGTGGGAGATGGTGGAGACCTATCGTATAGGTCGATGCCCAATCGTTTAGATAAATCTAAGTGACCGTCTAGCAAAAGCTATGGGATCGTTTAGCTCATTGTTTAGCTCGGTCTGTCGCCTACAGACACTACTTGATCATTTATTTTGGGCAAGCGATCGTCTAGTAAAACTATGCGATCGTTTAGTAAATATTGTGCGATCGTTTAGCTCCCCACTGCATGATCGTTTAGCTCGCCCTAGCCGTCATTTAGTAAATCCGTATTTACTTAACGACTACATGAGTTTCTTTTGCCCGAGAGAGAAAACTCAAAAAACTTTTTACGAAAACTTTTCAACAGTTTGTAAATCATTCTAAAATTAGGAAAACCATTTTTCTTTTAAACTCACAGTTACCATGAATCCAATAACCACCCATTCATTTGGTTATTAAAGAAAAATAATTAATTATCCAATAATTAATATTATTATAAATATAAATGATAACCAACTTATCATACTATATTTATAACCTATAGTTTTAATATTTCATNTTGGGGTTCATGGTACGAATTGATGGGTGGAATTAGGCCTTAGTGTGAATTAAATCTTAGGTTTATGTTGTAGGTTTAATTTGTGTTTCATTATCGAGTAGTTGCTTGGAAGTAAATATTTAGACTTACGATTTGTGGTAAGTAATCTTACTACTGGAACTGCCCACGGGCCAGACACTAGATATATGCTAGCATGATAGATGAATATTATGACAAAACGATAGCATGATAGACGAATAGTATAGTATGACCAATATATGTTCTTGTATGAAAATCCGAAAGATTTATTTATACACGTAGATACTTGCATGCTAATATGAGATGATACTTGATTCACTGATGTTGTATTTGATATGGGCTATTGAGGCATATATGCATGTTGTAGAGCCATGATGTTGAGGTATATATGTATGTTGTAGAACCATGTTGTGATACTTGTGATGTTGAGACTGTGATAGTGTCTTTACTGATTAGTTAAATGTCCATTAGATGTTGTATTTCCTTCGAGATTCACCAGAGATTGTGTTTCCTTCGGGATTCACCCAGAGGGGTTGTGTTTCCTTTAGGATTCACCAAGGGTTGTGTTTCCTTCAAGATTCACTAGGGGTTGTGTTTCCTTTGAGACTCACCAGGGGTTGTGTTTCCTTCGGGACTCACCAAGGTTTGTGTTTCCTTCGAGACTCACTAGGGGTTGTGTTTCCTTCGGGACTCACCAGGGGTTGTGTTTCCTTTGGGATTCACCAGAGGTTGTAGGTCCTACGAGACTTACTAGAGGTAGTGGGCATACTTAACTACAGTAGGATAGAAATAAGCTTTTCATGTATGTATGTGTCCCATGAGGACTAGAGCAGTTTATATGTTCCACCAAAGGTAGGTATCTAGAGGACATAGATGCGTAGCTTGATCCTAGCAGTGAGGTTACTTACTAAGTATTTTATACTCATCCCTTCTTATGTTGTTGTTTCAGGTAAAGGTAGAGATGCACCGGTGATTGACAAGCGGAGTTCTTGATCGAGCCACTCGGACCAGTTTTATGCTTCCGCTCATGAGAAATCTAACTTTCAGTTTTGATGTTTGAAACTTACTATTAAGAATTTTTTTTAGACTTATTTATTATCATTTATGATTTATGGGTACCCTATTGTTTGTTTTTAATATTTGAATTTAATGAAGGACTTTTGAACTTATCTTATTTATTTAGCATTTATTTCACCATAAAAGGGTGTCGTTTTAAGTTTCATGCATGCATGTATTTAGTAATGGCCTAACTTGAGTCCTAGAGGGTCAGGTCGTTACAAGGACACCTCAAAAAGCAATAGTCAAGTGGGATAGATGTTTAATTTAGGATTAACACACACAAATTTAAAATTGGAAAATTCCACTATCTTGGAATTTTCCAATTTCTAAATTTAAAAAAAAAAAAAAAAAAACTTTTTCATTTTCAATTTTCGTTAAATTTTCACCAAAATCAAATTTAGTTAAAAATTCAAATCTAAATTTTAATTTTACAAAATTGAAAATGTTTTATTTAAATAATAATTTAATATCAAATATTAAATTAATTAAACACCTATTTGATACATGGATCCTATTCATGTTAATATTTTAATCTCTCTGAATATGTTTAATTTTGATAAATATAAACGTTTAATTATATCAAATAAAATTAACCAAACCCTAAATTGAATTTGAACACTTCAAATTCAAAACCCTAATTTTGATTTTGAACGTTTCAAAACACTCAATTCACTAATCCAAGGAGTAATTTTACGAGCTAGTAAAGGGACCTTATGGACCTACAATCATGAACTCCAACGATTTGAGATTAATTGACTAAACTCTTTAAACCGAATTAATCAATATTCGTTAACTACCAAGACACACCACTATAGCTCGACAGTTGCATTCTCCTCACTATAGATATATTTTTGTCCACTTTAACCATAATCAGTAAGTCGACCTTTCACAGATTGTTCGTATTTACAGCTAGGTCAAAATTACATTTTACCCCTGTAAATACATTTTGCTCCTTAAGCTTCCACTAATCCTCTATTGAACAATTGGTTTATAGTCCAACTAATAAACCATATCTCTCTCGACCATGAGAGGGTGGGACCTATTTATTCAAAACCAGGAGTCAGTACTTAAGGGAATAACATATCTACTAACCCTAAATTGGATAGGAGTAGATTCCATCTTGTAGGACTATATCTCTAGTTATCTATCCGGTCTTATCCCCAAAATGGGAGGCTTATTGAGCAGTATTGTTGAACTACTCTTACCTATGCAGATCAAAGGATAATCTTGAATAAACAAGAGTTCATAGTTAGCTCAAAATTAAGATCGAGTTACCCCAGGTCATTGAATTTGAAATAGTTAGTTTTAATAGTAAACGATCATTATAAAGAAAAGTGACTATTTTGTGGTCCGGTCTAATGCAAACATCCTTTGCATAGGATGCCTCCGCTCACATGTCTCCACATGAATGATTTTGGGATCACATCATTTGTATCAGTATACAGAGTGGATCACACCAATAGTGTCACCAGGATGGCTATATACCAAATCTCGTCCATATACTTATAGACCATTTTGGCTATATACTAAAACTTGATCCACTTTTTGAAGAAAATCAGATTCTAAGATTTCCTTGAGCAGCGGAACAAGACTATTCCAAATTACAATCATAAATGAACAATACATTTACAGTCGACTTCAAACAAATGTTTATACAATTCATACAGAAATTACAGCATGAAAAATGCAAAGGAACAGAGAGTAAAACTCTACGCACATAGGCAGAAGCATCTCCACACTCCGTTGTGCGACCACTCGAACAATAGTGACCACGAACACTCGATCTACATGATCGCAACACTGCACGAACACAACACGAAAACTTCGTGCTCGTCCTCAACGATCTCCTCGGTCACGAACTCTTCTCACTCGTCCTCAACGATCGCCTCGGCCACGAACTTCTCAACAAGACGAACGACCTCCACAACACCACGAACGGCCTCCAGAAAACCTCGACGGTGTCGAGTTGAGTCTGACACCACCAACAAGGAGACTTTGGTATTCTCAGTGTGAGAATCCAGAGGGTGGGCTCTGTTCAGACTTGGTATGAGGCAGACGAAGGAGGAAACAACGATCGTGTACATGACCAAGCAAGTGGGAGATGGCAGAGACCTATCGTATAGGTCAATGCCCAATCGTTTAGATAAAGCTAAGCGATCGTTTAGCAAAAGCTATGCAATCTTTTAGTCTATTGTTTAGCTCGGTTTATCGTCTACAGACACTACACGATCGTTTACCTTGGGCCAACGATCGTCTAACAAAACTATGCGATCATTTAGTAAATACTGCACGATCGTTTAGCTCGTCACTGCACGATCGTTTAGCTCGCCCAGCCGTCGTTTAGTAAATCCAAATTTACTTGATGACTTCGTGAGTTTCTTTTGCGCGAAGAGAAAACACAAAAACCATTTCAATCGTTTTGTAAAAACCTCTTTTCAAAATAGGAAAACCATTTTCCTTTTAAATTCATGGTTACCATGATTCAATAACCACCTACTACTTTGGTATTTAAAAGAAAAAGAATTAATTATCCAATAATTAATATTATTATAAACATAAATAATAACCAACTTATCATACTATATTTATAACCTATAGTTTTAATATTTCATCTCATGAAACATATAAATCATAGTTCTTTTTCTATTCCATGGTACTTAATGTAAATCTCATTTACATCAATCCTCCACTAGATGTATACATCATACCGATTATATCATATATAATCAAAATAACTCTTGTCAATTTGAATATTTCAAATCAACACCAAGAACTGATCCTTAATTGAATCCATTGAGCTACCAAGGGGACCTTATGAACCTGTAGCTCCAAGCTCCAACGGTACGTGAATAACTGATTAAACTCTTTAGTCACGGGATCCACCATCCATTAACTGCCAGGCACTCCACTAAAGACTGACAGCTGCACTCTCTTTACTACAGATATATTATGTGTCCATTTTAACCAATCAGTAGTGCGACAACCCTTCATAGATCGCTCGTAAGTACAGTTAGGCCAATAACTATTATGCCCCTATAGTTATATTTGTCTCCTTAAGTACCACTGATTCCTCTAATGAATATAAGTCATAGTCCTACTATGACTGAGTCTTCTCTTCTAAAGAGAAGTTGTGGCCACTATGTTCAAGCCCCAGAATCAGTCTTTAAGGGAGCAATCTCTCTACTTATTCCTGCTTCGGAAAATGAGTAAATTCCATCTTGTAGATTGAGTTTCCAGCTCCCAGATCAGACAAGTCCCCAAAAAGGTAGGCATGTTGAGTTGGCAATCTGGCCACTCTCACCCATACTAATCAGAATTGAGGTCGTGTCACCTATGGTCGTTTAGGTGAGATGCAAGTCTCTAGTATCAACGGCGTTATATACAGAATCTAGTCATCTTGTGGTCCAAATCTTATACAAACTCTTTGTATAGGACACCCCCGCTCGTACGTCTCCACATGAATGGTCAAGATCTACCAACACTTGTAAACCTCTACAAAGAGGGCCGTATCCGTAGTGTCACCAGGATCAGGTATCCCACCTTAATCTTTGTACTACAGACCTATTTAGGTTATCACTTAAGGCATGATTTACTTGTATATCACATATACATGCTTAAGTTCACATAAGATAACCAAGGAGCTTTGTTTATTGGATATAAGTAAATGCCAAAATTAAATAACAATTATTTTATTCATTAAACAATGTGTATCTTTACAAAACAACGAGACTCCGGGAGAATTAGGACACCAATCCCAACACACTGGCCCCAACAATTGTAAAGACACCTCACTTAGGCATGTGGAATGACTTAAGGGACACACGTACTCCACATAAAGGGAGCATTCTCACAAGACAACAACTCATTCTTGCAAGTTGCTTCCCAAGCACTTGGCTCTGCCAGCCATGATGTTCGTCCATACAGATTCTTGATACACAAATGCACTTGATCGATGCATTTCTCTCTAACCCTCAGTTCTTCTTCTTGTAACCAATAGCACTATCCCTCTGGTGGTAATGGTTTTTTCAAAGGCATCCTACCTAGTACACCTTTTGTGCTTCTTCTTACGGAATACCCAAACTCTTGGCAAATGAGCTTGGTTCTTACTTCCTGACGAGACAGGTTTCCCTCAATGGCGAAATCTTCCTTCAACCCACACATTGTCTTTGATACTGACTCACATCTGTCTTGCCAAACTAGCACTCTTGATGCAATTGTGAAGTCTTCAATTCACCCTTGGGTTTCTTTCTCTCTGTCTTATCCAACTCCACTAAAAAAGAGTGGCTCTGATACTAAATTTCATGGTCGTACTTCTCCTATCGTGCGGCACCATGATTCACCCATGATTATGATCAGCTTTAAGGAATGCTCAAGTTTCAATTCCACTTAGGCCATAAGGCCCAAGGGTAGTGAAGAGTTGACACCATGGCTCCCCCTATAGTACATTTTGAACATTTTCCTCTTTGCCACCTATACATATGAAATGTGACAAACGGTCACTCACCAACATAGACACCCATCTGAATTCCAATTGACATGAAATTCGACGTGTTTGCATATCTTATCAATTTCCTTTTTGCTTGAAGGGGAGTGATTGGTTTGGGTTTGTCTTTTGTTGTTTGTCTAATGTGTGTGTGTATATATATGTGCAAATTACATCTTAATTTTTTTTATAATATCGTAACTTTACAAATTATCATCTTTAAACTTTGAAATTTGATACAAAAAATACATCTTAAGAGTTTTTCCCATTGAAATATGACATTTACACGTCAATTATTGTGTACAAATTAGAAGGGTGTCCATATTTACAATTCCACATGTAAATTGACAAGATAATTGATGTATATATAACATACAGTACATCTTCTAAGGGATAAGAGGTTTTTTTTAGCACATTCACTCTTGAGGGTTTTTTAAAACAAAACTTAAAAGCTCAAAAATATAGTTAAAACGTACACAAAGTTAAAAATAAAAATATATGAAATGAATGAAGTGGAAGGGGAAAGACTCCACGATTAAAATAATGGTCCTAAAATTTCATGAAGTTTTATTTTAGTTTCTAAAGTTTTTGAGTTGGTTCTATTCTTATTCTTAATTTTTAAAATTATAGGTTAAAAAATATTTTTGGACACTAAACTTTCATAAAAATAACAATTTATTTTTTGAACTTTAGTTGATATTATTTAATCTCTGCACTTTCAAATTTTGTAATAATTTAACCTCTTAATAATTGATTTTAAGGATTAAATTATTATAAATTTAAAATTTCAAGAATTAAAACATTCTCGATTAAAGTTCAAAAACTAAATTTTTACTCCAATAAAAGTCTAAGGACAAAAATATTTTTTTAACTAAAAGATTAGCCCTGAGTTTAAGATTAATCATTTTGATCATCCTCTTAATTATGTTTTTTTAAAGCAAGTTTAAAACTTAATGGACTTAAAAATGAAATTGTAAATCAGGCATAATTTTGAGGAAAGAAAGAAAAAAGAAAGGAGGGGAAAAAAAAATCCGACCTGCCGGATTCGAACCAGCGACCTAAGGATTTCTGGCTAATGTGACCAACTACAGTCCTCCGCTCTACCAACTGAGCTAAGGTCGGATCGTTGTTATTCAAATAGCATTAATAATAAATTTCAAAATTTTGCAATGAAAAGATGCAAGAAAGTACGATTAAAATAACTAAATAAATAGAAACAGAGATGATTGTAGTTTTTAATTGAGTAAAGGTCAGCAACACTTCCATCACAAACGACGGTCACGTCCTGCTTAAAAAATAAAAGAGAGACAAAAAAAGGGCCGGCACAACACAACCACCACCACCACCAAAATAAATTAATAAATAATTGATTTTTTTTTTTTTTAATCTTCTTATTTTTTATCAATTTTATAGTGTTCAATTTTCTATCTTTGAAATATAGATGCTTAGAACTTCAATCTGAGATTGTTACTATAATTACACGCTAGAACTTTTAATATAATTAAGAACTCCTTACTTACATAATTCTTGCAATTAAAATCTTAAATATTGTAAATTTCACAAAACACCCAACTATTTGTACACAGACCATTTTTCTTACTTCTTGTTTTCTTAAATTATGATGGTAGTTCATGCTCAACATCAACATGAAAATAAATTTTTTTTTAGTACAATTATAGATAGGGAGATTCGAACCATAGACTTTATGTTACTAACACACTCGTATGTGAATTAAGTTATACTCACTTTGACATATATATATATATATATATATATATATATATAAAATGATCAATACTATAATTTCCAAATTTTATAGAGATAAATAAAGATTGAATTAAATCACAACAATTCAACTAATTAGACTTATAATTGAGGGATGATTTATTCATTTTGCAACATTTAAGATAAAGAGTATATACAAGACCACAAATGTTAAAAGAATTAATTTTAGACAACATATACGGAAATTAAGAGAATGGTTAGAAGATTCAATTGTTATAAAATTTCAAAATTATATTTAAGGGGAAAATATTTTTTTTAGTCCAAATTTTTTAGAATAGGTGTGTTTGGTCTCTGAAGTTTCAAATTAATCATTATTTGTCCAAGTAGATTATTTATATATTGATGTGGTTTACTGACTAAGTTGACGATTTGGATTTAAATTTTTTGAAAAGTAAAAAAAAAAAAAAAAAAAACCAATTTGAGCCCTAAAACAACTAACAACGTGAACACAAAATCCAAAAAATCTTATTTTCTGTTTGCTTATCGCTCGTTCACTGGCACGAGTATCAGAGATGCATACGATCCACAATACGCTTGTTCTTTGTTCATTGCTTGTTCACTGACCACAAATGGTCTAAAATCAAATTCTCCATAGCCTATAAATTTCAATTTGTGAGTTTGAACTATCTAAATACATTTTAGAGACTAAAATTTTGGATTAATGGGTAGATTCTCGGTGGATTAAATCTAATTCTAACCACTGAAACTCTTATATGGATTCGGATTGAGCGTGGTTTGTCTCGTGGGAAAGTTATTGCTGGTGTTCTGTGATTTGTTTCGTGAAGTTCGTCTCGTGAAATAATTTCACGAGATGAACTTCACAAGACAAAAGACAGAAATGACATGAAGTTGAGTTCATTTCTCGTGAAGTTCGTCTTATGAAGTAACTTCACAGACGAACTTCGCGAGACAAAAGAGTGAAGTTGAATTCGTTGAATTCATTGCTCGTGAAGTTTATCTTGTGAAGTAACTTCACAGACGAACTTCGCGAGACAAAAGAGTGAAGTTGAGTTCGTTGAGTTCATTTCTCGTGAACTTCACAAGACAAACTTCATGGGACAAAATACAGAAATGACGTGAAGTTGAGTTCATTTTTCGTGAGGTTCGTCTCGTGAAGTAACTTCAAGAGACAAAAGACAGAAATGACATGAAGTTGAGTTTATTTTTCGTGAAGCTCGAGTTAGACGAAGAAGATTCATTGGATTGTTATCGTAGTTTTAACGATATTTGAATGGTATACTTTGGATGTTAACAAAATGTACTGAAATTGAAATATATGTACAAGTCAAAATGTATTGAGCTGTCTTTGAAATTTTCTTCTTTTGCAATAAAAGAACAAACTTTAATTCAGACCATAACAAAATGGTCTTACTGCTATACAAAATCAAAGTTATTGTGCATATCAATTAAGTAAATTCTATCTTCTGCATTAGAGTGTTCAATATCAAAGGCTTTCTCATTTGGATCGTGTTCAACATACACATGCATCATCCTTTTGTCACTAACTAAAGAAACCATCTCCAAAATATCATCGTCCGTGAATATGGGTATCATTCCAGTTTGAAGAGTAAGTCCCGGTTTTACATATTAAAAAAATTTTGAGTTGTGTATCTCATTTTTATTCATTATTGACTTCAACTCAACAACATATCAGTTTCTAAATTCTTCATAATTATCTCTTTCCCCCTCATAATTATCTCTTTTCCCCCCCCCACTGTACACTATTATAGGATGAAAAATAATTTTCATTGAAGTGAAATCTGATATCGAATAAATCATAGATCTGCAATAAAAAATTCCGAACATCAACATATGACTTTTCTTATTGGTTAGAAAAGTATTAGGAATCATTGTAGTTTTATCCTAAAATTTCAAGCACCGAATTTTAAACCAAACTGAAAACAAAAGTCACAACAAGGCCTTAAAATAATTGTGTATGTTATTTTCACTTATCTCTAATAGTAGGTTATTGAACACTGAACAAATGGAAGGGTAGTCGAAGCATCGGAAAAAAAAATGTAGATTGTGGTGATCAACATGCTTCGCCTAGACAATGAACAACGATAAATATTGATCTGCTTTTACTCGAAATTGGTCAAAATCAGCAGGCGTTCATCAGTCGTTGAAGTTTCAGCGTTGGATGAAGCTTCATTGATCCAATGAAGAATAGTTTTTTTCGCAAGGGTTGGTTTGAACAAGACGTTTCATTGTGTCTTAGAATCTCAATTAGGTCATAAAGTATGAGATTTTTTTTAGAAAGTACTTTTTAAATAAAAATTAAAAATAAATAATCCAATCATCAACTTAGTCAACAAGTCACGTCAACATTTAAATAATCTATTTTGACAGATTTGTTAATTTTAATGAAGAGAACTTTTTAAACCTATTATTGAAAACTTATGACTAAAATGAATAATTAGATCAAACACACTTATTTTAGAAAATTCGGGAACTAATAAGGTTTTTTTTTTTTTTTTTTTTTTTTGTCCTTTCGCAATTATTGTCCCTAAACTATTGCCCACTTTCTACTTTGATTTCTTAATTCTGAATTTTTATGCTAGGGCACGGAACATATGATGTTACGCCATTTGTTTTCTGACAACTAACATTATCGAATCTTTAATTTCTTTCTTAAGGAAATGAGTAATATTTATTTATGACCTAAGGGCTAAGAAGACGGAGAGCAGCTAATGAAGAAACTTTCTTTCTGCATCATGTTGTGCAACTGAAGACAGAACAACTCCTCGTAATGACAGTTCCAAGAAGATAACCCTAGGAGAGAGAACAAGGAATTATTGGGTGAAGTCACTACAACATGACTTACCATTTTGAAACATTTTTAGTATAAAAGAAAAATTGTGAAAGTATCTCGAATTTACACAAGTGGTTATGAAAGAAGAGGAAGATTTCCAAACCTACATTCAATTGTTACGAAAATGAGACCAATGTAATGGCCTCGTGACAACACATTCGCTGTTGTTTACATTTTTCAATGCACTGTACTGAGCGTAAGGGCAATGAAATGAACATTCCCCATTTGCAAAAACAATTGGTTGCGTGCAAAGCGTGAAAAATCTGGATCGTAATCCAACGGCAAATATAAACTAACCTCTGCAGTGTTTTTCTCTTCATGACTAATTAGCATAAGCTAACTACCTAGCATGAAAGAGTTCCTTAATCAACCTATTGAAATTACTATAGGATGAACCACCGATAGCAGTTGCTTTATCTGCTCTCTTTTTCCACTCAACAGCATTTTGCCGCAACTCCGTGCCTTTGCCTCCTTCCATAATTTCCTTCAGAATTGCTATAATGTCTATGCGTCTTACGTCGTTGTTCAATTCCATGCCAATCCCCCAATTGACGCAAGCATATCGAGTATTTGGTTGTTGATCTGCAAAGAATGGCCAGCAAATCAATGGCACACCCCCACATAAGGCTTCCAAAGTAGAATTCCAACCACAGTGAGTCAAAAAAGCCCCAACCGATGGGTGTGCCAGAACTTGCTCTTGCGGACACCAACTTGTTAGAAATCCCCGGTTCTTCGTCTCTTCTAAGAAATCTTCAGGTAAAATAGCGGAATCACCCAATACCATGTCAGGCCTCAGTACCCACAAAAATGACTGCTTACTCTCTGCCAGTCCCCATGCAAATTCTCGTAACTTTTGGTCTGTTATCGTGGTTATGCAGCCAAAACTTACATATACAACAGATTTGGGGGCCTGTGTATCGAGCCACTCCAGGCATTGCTGGTCTTCCTTCCACACACTCAACCTTAATGGCTTCAAATGGCTTTCAGTAGCTTCTCTGCTTAGCAAGGATAAGGGACCAATTGTGTATATTTGGGGAAACTTTGCTGAAATTGCTTCTAACACATCATGTTCAAGCTCGTCGAATGTGTTGAAGATGATAGCAGAAGATCTCATGCAGTTTCGGGCTTCCGACCCCATGAAATCAAACATTGTGTCATCTATGTTTGTAGTTCTGATGAAGCTTGGGAGGTCTCTCAGGCGGATGTTTTTCATTCCCGGGATCCAATCGACGGAAGTGTCAAGTGAACCATCACTCAAAAATGTTTCATCTGGTAAAAAATATGGTCATTATCAGGGATAAATAAGTTTAAAGCAGGATTTACAGATAAGATAATAGTTTTTTGTCCTGGTCAAATTCAAACGCAATACGTCCTTGGTTATATTATATCTAACATTTACCAAACAATAATCATCAACAAATTTTTAACTAGTTTAGTACCACTATATCAAATTATGGGAATGACAATACATGATAAAACTGTAAAAGCTCCAGGAAAGTTCATATACCTTTGAACGGCAAAATTCCTCTTCGAACAAGCTCATCAAAATGCAGATACCCCATGAAGCCACAAGCAGAAGCAGTCCAAAACTGAATCTCTGGAATCCCCAGCTCCTCAGCAGCTTTTATAGCAAAGCTCAAGACCCCATCAGCAATTATACAAGTCACTGAAGGCACCTCCACCGAAGAATTCAACCCAGCCACCAACTGTTTGAATGGGTTCAAAAGATTTCTCCTAGTTGAATCACAGAGCGTCGGAACATCTGGGGAGGCTTTACGTTCAGATGGAGGCAACCCGTCTGGTATGGTCCGGAATTGAAAATCGGACAAGCCTTTCACGAAATTAGGTCCATGGGACTGTTTTATGTGGTCGTGATAGAACTCGGGGATGACAAAGGTTATGTGGAAACCAGTTGAATGGAGAAGCTTGGCTAATTGCAGAAGAGGCAACGTGTGCCCTTGCTCTGGATATGGGATGCACACTGCATGAGGTTTATCGGCCACTGACTTGCTCATCTCGATCAACGAAGATGAAAAAATTCAAGAGCTCAATTTCGAAGAACTATGCTTCGTGTTATCATAGTATAATAATTCATCAGGCCATGTGTCAATTTGACGACAAGGATTGAATGGATTATACGAATAAGCAAAGTCTTCTTCCACCATTGTTTTCCCTAGAACATCGAATTAAATAATCCCATCTAGTCCATTCTTGTCTCTTCCACATACTCGAGACAATACGTGTGCCGCAAAAGGCATAGATAAACCAAAGTTAGGGTCCAGATACTTTTGTCCTTGTAGTGATGAATTATTTACCAACGTACCATAAGTCCTGATGATAATCATCTTGAGTTCAACTGAATTTTATCAATGCAACTATGATATATCGACTCAAGGCTGCATAAATCATATCAGCCAGATGGCATGCGGTTTTATCCTGCACCAAGACCCATGCGGTGGATACTTAAACGCCACGCTGGGAATGGACGGTATTTGGGCCATACGAGTCTAATTCTTCGGTTATGAGTCAATAAAATTTGCTGTTACGCTGGCCGAGGATTCCGGGAGAAACGTAGAGTATTATATCTAGTTTCCAGCCCTCTTCCATTAAATTCGCGGCTTCATCATTTGTTAATTCAGTTGAACAGCTTTCTGTTATTGATATACCACCAGGTCCACCACCAATCAAGCCCCATTCTCAGTCCTCTTTCTCACCAAAAAAAAAGAAAAGAAAATGATGGGAGAAAACAGGAACAGAAGGAAAGTGAAACCATGACAATCTGATATGGACTTGCTACTACTCCAGAACTTGATATGGCTTGTACAGTTAGCCACTAAAAACACCATGCATTCACTTGAGATCTTAAAGCAATAAAATTGGAAAAGTCAAATGCCTGATAAGTATATGCAAGAAGGAGAATTAGTTGGGCACCTGAGAAGGTTGACAAATCCAGCTCCTCTTGCATCAACCAAACTTGACCGTCGACCAACAGACAATGCCTAAACAACGGCATCTTATGATGCCTCTTCTGGCAGTGCATTCAAAATGTATACTTTCCTATTACGGAAGATGATTGGAAAAAATATATTTATTATTAAATCTTGCCATTCAAATATACATGTACACCTGTACGATGTGGAAATGCCAAAACAATATCAGCAGCAAAAAATTTCATGGAAGCTCTTGGTTTTCTAATCAATTCAGTGTTGTGACCAACTTTCTATCTTGTCGTGGCAACGTTTTGTAGTAGAGAGTCTAAGTCCTTCAATCTGCATTTATGGTGCCAAGGTAGAAATTAGAATTATGGCAAGTGATTAAATGGAGAAGAAAACGTGATAGAGAAACTTAGCTTACGTACCTTACGTCACTCAAGTCTGGATAGGTTGCTATCGCTTCTTTAAAATCCTAATTTCAATAAATTGAGATAGTGTCAGCCCATCAGGGATATACTTGGCTAAGATTTCAGACAAGGGAAAACAGAATGCATTCGATTCTATTAGGCGTCTGGGAACATAACACATAACCTTCGCAGCACATTCTTACCTGGTTAGCTGTGGAAGTTGTGTAGGTTATGACACACTGCATTCCAGCCTTTGTAGCAGCCTAAAAATGCAAACAAAGTTTTGAGATGATTTTTATATAGAAATTTTGGTTTTCATTCTTGAAGTTCTCAATTGATAACATAATAGCTAAAGGACAATTGATATACCTGCAAGCCAATGACACTGTCCTCAACCACTAGACAATCTTTTTCTGACACGCCCAGCTTCTGCAAGGATTAGGAATACGTTACAGTTAAAATAACAATGCATTCCCGCTACATGTGAAGAGAAGTTTTGGAAGTCATTAACTACGTATTAGTTACTTTTGAAGCTGTTATATAAATGGATGGATCAGGCTTCTTTTCCTTCACATCATCACCTACAAATAAACAAAACAATCTAAAAATCAATTGACTAGCAGGACCAACTGAACAGAAACAAATGGATATCATCGTTGATTTTTAAGGCAAACCTATCGGCTATAAAACAGGACAAAGGAAACCGTTTGTAATTCACTCACTGCATGGATGGACATTCAATTATCCTACAGCAAAGGCTCTAATATATTCTTTCAAGCTTATCACCCTCACCCACATGCTTTCAGTTTTGTCCTTGCTTTTTATTAGGCATACTTCATGTAATGGACAAGAATAGTGCACGGTAGTCATACATACCATGAGAAAGTATTACACGAGAAAAGCAGTAAGCTTACCAGCAAGGAAGCAATCAAGATTTTGAAACCGATCCTAAAATCAGAGAAGCACATTAAATAATTACCTCGATAAGGACAATTTGATTCTGAATATATTAAACAAAGTCTGAAGGCTTACAATTCCAATAAAATTTTCAAGGCAAAGAATAACTGAACTTTTGGTAGCTGCAGAGCATACAGCAAGTTTCCTGCCCTACAAAACATTATAATATTTTACCTTAAATATTCATATGCAGAAGAAAATTAAGTAATGAGTCAATGACACACGTACAGATTAAATGAGATGACGCAAAGAAATATTATAAAATAGGTTAATGATGAAATGAACAGAGAAATGCGCCAACTCATTGGCACATGTTTTAGGGATTGAACCACCATAGATGATATTAAGCAAAAAAACAGTAGTAGGTAATTGTAAGATGATATCTTCCCAAATGAGATAAGATAATTCAAATTTTGGAACTTCATACAAAGAAAAAGCATGAGATTGCTAACTTCAATTACTTACGGCAGACTTTGCCTCATCCATCAATCTTAGTACTCCAGGCCTGGGATTCACCTGGTAGAGTGAAAGCAATCTGTGTTACAAGCCATTCAAGAACCGCAATTTGTAAAAGTTGCATAAATGATATCAATGAAGCCTAATTATTTGCTTACAGTTCCAGATTTGATTATTTCTTTGTATCTTTCCGTTTTCCAATCCTACAAGATCAAAGAAAGGGCATCATAAAATCTCAGAGAATCAAAGCACAAAGTGTGTCACGAACTTGCTTAAGGATCACAGCCTTCGAAGCAATATATCAGTTTAAACAGATAAGCCTATGCCAATACTAATATTTTCCTTGGAATGCACAAGTACGCTTGAACATTACATATGTACCATACTAATCTAGCATAAAAAGAATCAGATACTAAGATAGCCCATTATATTAAACTAACACAAAATAAGGATGCGCGCATAGCCTAGTGGCCAAAGGATAATTACATCAGCATCACTTCAAGATAACAACAGTATCAATGTAAGTAAGGAAATAATGAATATGCCTGAAGAATATCAATCAACTTTGCTCTGTCCTCATCATCTTCCGGAGCCTTCTCGAAGATCGTTGAAGATGGCCATCCATTCTCCTTGAAGTACCTAACGGATGCCAAAACACAAACCACCAATAAGCCGCCGTGAACAAACACAAAACATATTACTAACAATAACAGTAGAAATGATAAAACGAGAACAATACCATCGCATTTTAGGTTTACCGCCACCAATGCGGTTCTGGAGCTCGTCGTAGAACTCGATGCTCCAATTAAGAGGCTCTGACGTCGAATTCGGACAACGAACGTCAAAATGTGCAAACGCATCGTTATATGCTTGGCGGTGCAAGTGCTCGGACTCAAGGATCACCCCATCGCAGTCGAATATTAGAGCTTGTAAAGCAGCTGAGACTGAAAGGGGGAAACGTTTATGAGTGGTGGATTTTCTGGAGGTCCGGAAGCGGATAGCTGCGGGAGGAAGAGATCGACGGAGAGGAGGGGAAACCAGATCGGAAGAAGAGGGCATTAGATTGGGACGAACGAGCATTGTAGTGATGCTCGCCATTGCTCTGAGACAGACTCTGAGTTTCTGTGGCGCGGAATGCTCCCGGCAACTTAACGGATTTTGCAACCGTTATAGACCTCAACAATGAATCTGTTCCTCTTCTACTCTTATCACTTGGTCACAAGTTCACTATGAAGGGATTATTGGTGAGCGATGAGCCCTCTCTCTCACAATGCTCTGAGCTTTTAGGTGGATATGATAATAATTTTAGTTATGGGTTTCATTATTTTTTTTCTTAATTTACGTCGTTATTTTGATCGATATTTCACATTTGTATAAATTTGACATCGATGTTAGAGGTGAATTGATATTTTCAAAAAATCGTACAAAACACACAAAATAATCATCAAAATACTACTAGCATAAATAATAGACGTATTACCTTGTTTGAAAATCATAAGTTGTTTATTTATTAATTTTAATTGAATATTTAATTTTTATAATTTTTTTAGAAATATCAATCGAAATCGATATTTCCATCGAAATTTTTGTAAAATTAAGACCTTGATATTTCTGTTGACATCAACATTTTAAACTTTGCTCACAATATAAAGTGGGTGATTTTTTCTATCTTTAATATATGAAAAATCGAGATTTAGATTACGAGATTGGTATTACAAGCTTACATCTATGTTGATGTTAGCAAGTGGAAGATGTTTAACTTTGGATTTGGTAGAAGATGATAAATGGTGTTATAGTTATAGTAACACTCTCATGTGGGTATCATGTCAAAGGCATACCCTATACACCTGTGATTGGGCACGCATATCAAACATTTGAGAAGATAGCAATCTAACCTCATTTTTTCATTGCACTCTAATCCATTTGACAAATTGTTCTAAGCATGTTAAATTATCCTTTAAATTACAATTTTAATTAAGATTTTTTTACAAAAATACTTAGACTTATATTGTACCTATTTTTGTACAACTCATCTAGTTTACTCATTAAGATTTGACATGTGACAAACAATTTTGCTTGTAAAAAAAGAATAATTATCTTTCTACTATATAATATAATAAATGAGGGTCGGATGGGAGGTTGTACGTAATCATTGTCTTTTTCATTTAACAGTGATAGTTGAGGATTGAACTATCGAATTTTTTTTTTCCGTAGTTGGTGTAATGTGCTCAAGTTCCCATATTTATTTACTATTTAAATCCTTAAAATTTTCATATATGTTTCTTCAATGATTTTATTTATTTATAGTCTTTAACATCATCAATAAAATGTTAATTTGAGTCAAAATAATTTAACTCAACGATAATTAACATGTTCTTCATATCTAGAAGTTGTAGGTTTGATCCTCACTTCCTCCATTGTTATACTAAAAAGACAAATAAATAAATAAATAACATATTGATATGACTTAGACCTAACTCATCAAAGCATATATTCTTCATCAAAAGTTCGTTGATAAATTTTGAATGGTTTTTTAATATATATAAAATTTGAATGATTGAAATTGACTACTTTTATTCCCAATATTTTCTTAGTCACTTTTATTGTATTAGGGTACGGTATTCTTTTTCTTTTTCTTTTTCTTTTTCTTTTTTTCAGTACAAAGGGTACAACATTTGAAAATAAATTTTCATATATAGAAAAATATTGAATTATTACGGAAATAGTAGAAAAAAGAAATATCGATAAACACTGATAGACTTTTATCAGCGTCTATTAGTAATATACTTGTATTAGTTTCTATCACTATAGTATCAATGATAGGCTTCTATCAGTTTCTATCATTAATAGTATCAATGATAGACTTTTATCAGTTTCTATCATTCATAGACACTGATAGATTTCTATCAGTGATGAACTTTTATTAGTTTCTATAACTAATAGTATCAATGATAAACTTCTATCAGTTTCTATCTCTGATAGATACGATAGACTTCAATCAGCGTCTATCTATGATAGACATTGATAACAATGTCTATAACAACTATCTAAAAGCAACAAAACTTAAATCTAGCATCCATCTTCATGGGTAAATTAATTTTAATACTAAAAACTTAATGGGTGTTCAAGAACCAAACAAAATTAATCCAAAATGCCCAAAATCTTGTGTAAACCTCTAAACTCAGGTTATTATCGATGTTATTAGGGATCTCTAAGCAAAAGGGCTCTCTCTCAACTCAGGTTATTAGGGATCGAGCAAAATGACTCTCTCTTAACTCAAGTTATTAGGGATTGAGCAAAAAGGCTCTCTCATATGTTCAAGCAGAGGGGTAAAGGTGCTTTATAGGATAATAGTGAGCTCACTTCAGGGTTTTCATATATGATATGATTTCATGTTTTCAATTTTATCTCCCATCCCTGAAAATGATTATGTAAATATTTTATGAAGAACCACGTCTATATTATTTATGTTGAAGCATGTTTTGTTTTAGATAGTCACTCACTAGACATTTTAATCTCATTCTTTTAAATGTTTTCTCTTCCCAAGTAGCGGTCAATGTGCTAAAGTTGAGTAGATCTGTCAATCAGTCACTATAAAAAATCTCCAGTAATTTGAAGTTTAGGTGGTCCACTTGTCATGTTTTAAACCCTAATTATATTTGTTCATGTCTTGAGATTTTTTGGTAGAATTTTGGATTCAAAGGTTTTGTGTGTAAATGTTTGTTAACTGAATGACTGTAATATAATGGATGTGAATTTTATGTACGGTAGCACCTGTTTAGTTAAGTGAAAGATGAGATGATATATGTAATTATTATAAGCTTCTTAACTGTTATCAGGTCAACAGGTGCTAAGGATAGAGGTTCATTAGTACAAGTTAGACAGTAATTGTCATAAGAGGGTTGTCAACTATTGTCTTCACATCCCTTCTCAGGTTAAGAGGGTAATTTGGGAAGAGTTGTGACATCTTACCCCTAACGACAAAAAATTCGACGAACTCTAGTGTTGGCAGCGATAAGACAGCGACAACGAGGATTTGGTTACACGAATCTAAGAGTTAAAGGAAGAGAGAGAGTGAATCGGGTAGAGAGAGAAAAATCAACTCACCGACAACAACGTACAACCAGATCGACGATGTAGACCCAAATGGTAGTGAATTGACGGTTGGGCATGAGTGTGGTAGCTGCTGGACGTTAGAGTGCGTGGGATAAAGAGAGAGTTTGCGGACTGAAAAAGAAGAATAAAGTGTATGGATTAGAGAGAGATACTGAAATCGAACCAAAGACAGAAAAGGAGAAGAAGGAAGACGATAAGGGAGAAGACAGAGAAGGGAAAGATGATTAAATTTTGCTATTTTGGGTAAATAGACTCCCTTATTTTTATTTTTATTTTTATTTATTTTTTGAAAATCCCCTATATTTGAATGTCTAGTAAATGAGATTTATATATAATTAATAATATTTTTTAGGAATAAATAATTTGATTGCTTTAAAATATAAACCACCCATGAAAACAAGGTTGAGGAAAGTACATTTCTTTTCGGGCAAAATACAATAATTCTTTAAAAAATCCATTAGTGAAATTAATATTTTGAATCAATGAATCTCTCCTCAAAATGAGGGAAGAGACTTTATTTATAGAGAAAGATTACATGTTCGTTCAAAACTAACAAACTAACTATAGTTAAAGTCAAAACTAACAAACTAATTATAGCTAATTAAAGAAGTAAGCTTTCTAGTTACATCAAATCCACCCCCCTCAAGATTGGACTCGTCCACGAGTCAATTAGGATGCTAAATAGAAGCTATCCGGAGCAAAATAAAACTTCAAGTCAGCCACGTTGAATACTGGATTAATGTGCAAATTTGTTGGTAATTCAATGCGATATGCATTAGTGCCATATTTCTCTAATACTTGAAATGGTCTAAGTTGTCTGTCTTTCAATTTATTGTACATACCAGTAGGAAATCGAGTTGTGCATAGGTGGATCATTACTAGGTCTCCTACCTCAAAATTAACTTCTCTTTTAGACTTGTCTCTAGCTTCTTTGTAAGACAAGGTAGTTTTCTCCAAATGATCATGCACTTCTTGATGAAGCTTTTGAATTCTTTCAGCCATACTTTCAGCCTCAATGCTAACATCCACACAGAAGGCAAGTTAGCAAGGTCAAAAGTTAGTTTTGGAGTTCTGATGTATACAACTTCAAAAGGGCATCTTCCTGTTGATCTATTCTTCATATTATTAAAGGAAAACTCTACTTGGGCAAGGGAGAAATCCCATTGTTTCGGTTTTGAGTTACTTAGACAACGTATAAGATTTCCCAATTTTCTATTGGTAACTTCTGTCTGCCCATCAGTTTGAGGGTGTGAGGTAGTGCTAAATTTCAATGTTGTATCAAACTTCTTCCATAGTGTAGGCCAAAAATGGCTAAGGAATTTGACATCCCTATCAGATACAATGGACTTGGACACTCTATGAAGTTGAACAATCTCTTTAAAGGCTATATAAACTACATCATTTATCTTTTTGCAAGCAAGAAAATGAGTCATTTTACTGAAACAATCCACTATCACCATTACTGCATCATACCTCCGTTGGGTTTTTAGAAGACCAAGTACAAAGTCAGTTGATAAGTCTTCCCAAATGGTTGTGGGAATAGGTAATGGTGAATATAGACCCGCATTAGTGCTTGTGCTTTTTCTTTTTGACAAATAGAACATCTCTTAACAAAGTTATATGTGTCCTTCCAAATTTGTGGCCAAACCGAGCAGTCACTAGTTCAAAAGTTTTATTTTGACCAAAATGTCCAATCAATTCTCCCGAGTGTGCTTCTTTTAGAAGAGCTTCTCGAAGGGAAATATGTGGAAAACACAATTGCTCTCCCTTGAATAAGAAACCATCCACTATTTGAAAATCATTAGTCTTTATAAAGTGTGTGCAATTATACCATATCTCAGCAAAATCAACATATTCTTTATATAAGCATGGGAGATGAGAGAAAACAGTTACTTCAGTGGCTAAGATAGTAAGGAGATAATTCTTTCGACTTAGAGCATCAACTACTTTATTCTCCTTACTTGTTTGGTGTTTGATCACAAAGTTAAACCTTTGAATGAAGGAAATCCACCGTGCGTGCATACGACTGATATTCTTTTGAGATTGTAGGTACTTCAACGAAAAGTGATCCGTCAACAAGTGAAAATATTGAGAAAGAAGATAGTGCTCCCATAGTTTCAAAGCTCTAACAAGGGCATACACTTCTTGTTCATAAGTACTCCAGTTCTGCCTTGAATTACTGAGTTTTTTACTAAAGAACTCAATAGGGTGCCCTTGCTGTGATAATACACCTCCAATGCCCACTCCACAGGCATCCACATCTACTTCAAATGGTAAAGAGAAGTCTGGTAGCTTAAGAACCAGGCTGGAACTCAACTTTCCTTTGATACATTCAAAGCTATTGGTTAACATCCCGAATTTAAGAAAAATTTAAGTTAATTATCTAAAATTATTGAGTTTAAATTTCCCTTTCATTTGGAAAATTGGGATTAAATTGAAATAATTGAAAAACTTTTATTGATTAAATTGAATTTAATTGATTAGATATTCGAAATATTGAATCTTGTTTCCCTTTGATTTTGGATTTTAGGGCCAACTTAAAAAAAAAAAAAAAAAAAAGAGATAATTAATTTCATGTGGTTTAATTGATTTAAATATTTGGAAGGATTTAATTTGAATCAAATTGATGGATCTTATGCCCTTTAATTTTGGTTTTTGAAGCCTAAATTAAGATAAATTGAAAAATTAATTGATTTCTAAATTTAATAGAATCTTTGAAGATTTTGGAGATATTTTGATAAAATATTTTATTTATTTTTTCAAATTTTGAAAAAAATAAAAGAATTGAGATTTTTTTTTAAATCAAATGAGAGTGAAAAGAGGTCAAAAATTGGGGAGAAAGCAATTCATTTTTTCAGCAACCTCCACAAAATTATCGATTTCCAGAGTTTGAACCGTTGGATCCGCTCAAATTTGGTCTGTTCGAGACATATAGAATTTCATTTTGAACGGTTGGATCGTTGTTTGAAGCTCTTGTTTGTTCGTAATCGCTGCTGAATAAAATCTGTAAAACTAAAAATTCTCTTTCTCTCTCACTATCGCAAACCCTCCTCATACAAGACCCTCACTACTAGTCGTGAGCCTAAACAATTTATGCCATCCGACAGTAACACCCGCTGCCTATCTATGGTAGCCACGAGCTGACGTGCCACCAGCCGCCACTGCCCGATCTTTGTCGGAATCTTGAGAAAAATCTTGGATTCAAGATTTGGAAGTTTTGAGGAATTAACCATCAAGCTAGAGACCATTTTTCGTTTTGCAAAAAATTGGTAAAGATCGGTAAGTTTTGGGTAAGTTGTTGGTTGGTTATTCTTTTGGATTGAGAGTAATAGTGAAAAAATTAAGTTATTGATTTTGGATTTAATTCTTGATCAGATTGGCTAATTGAATCAAGTTTTGGAATTTGTCTTGGACCAAGCCACAACTTTGGGTTGATTCAAATTTTCCAAAGGTTTTAAGGAATTATTTGTGTGGACTTTTGTGACCAAGTTAAGGTAAGTGGTACTATTACCAGTGCCTTTGTGCCAGGCGACCTAGTCTAGAATTATAAAGTTAACTGATGGACTCTTGAAACATGATTTTGTCATTATGTTTTACTTATTGCATGACTGTTATAAGTATTATGAGCATGTTTGAATTTATAATCAGTACTGATATTATGTATGTAATGCATGAATAGACCAGTAGAGCGGTTTATTGTCTCGCCTTGACGCATGTTTTATTTTAGAAGACCTACGGGTCTAGTTTCATGTTTGACGGTGTACCTATGGGCCGCTAGACATGCGTGAACTGACAGGTTTACGTTCATGTTATTATCATGTTTGACGGTATGCCTACGGGCCGCTAGACATGCATGGGCCGACAGGTTTACGTTCATGTTATTATCATGTTTGACGGTGTGCCTACGGGTCGCTAGACATATGTGAGCCGACAGTTTACGTTCATGTTACTTTTATTTTCATGTTTCATGTTTTGACGGCGAGCCTACGGGCCGCTAGACATGCATGAACCGACAGGTTTACGTTCATGTTATTATCATGTTTGATGGTGTGCCTACGGGCTGCTAGAAATGCATGAGTCGATGGGTTAATGTTCATGTTATTATCGTGTTTGACAGTGTGCCTACGGGCCGCTAGACATGCATATCAAGGCAAGACAGTACGTCTTTTGGTTTTCCTTTCATCATCAAAAACCAATGTAGCTGTATGAGCCACGGGCTATCTTTCTTTGCTCGTGGATGCATAGCCTGATCCCGGTAATGGGATCACTTACTGAGTATTTTATACTCAACCTTTCTTAATTTATGTTTTTCAGGTAATGATAGGAACGGACCGGCTGGTGACAAAAGGGACCTGTGATTGTGTCATATAGAACATGTAAATCGCTTCCGCTCAGTTTACGTTTTCAAGCTACTTAAAAGTTTTGATTTGAAACTCAATGTTGGTCAAAATTTTATTTGTTTAAGTTATTTTTTTTCTTTATTATTTTAGGGGCCCCAAATAAAGGTTTTATTTATTTGTTATTTATTTTAGAAAACTGTATTTATTATTTTAATGAAATTTATTTTCCTCAATGGTCGAAATATTTTGAATGTAAATGTGTAGTTATGAGTAACGACCCTTATTAGAGTACTCAAAAAAGTCGAGTCATTACATATTGTGTTGTTTCTCTCCCCAATGGAAATTACCTTTCTTTAGACAATTAGTAATAGATGCTACGATAGAGCTGAAATCTTTGATAAATTTTATGTAAAATGAAGCCAAACCAAGGAAGGCTTGAATGTCTTTTACCGAGTATGGAGTTGGCCATTGGGTAATATCTTCAATCTTCTTTGGATCAACTTTAATTTGATGGTGACCAATTAAGAAGCCAAGAAATGTAATTTCCTTTACTAGAAAAAGACATTTCTTATGCTTGATATAGAGCTTGTCGGTTGTTAATGCTTGAAAAAGGCTTCGAAGGTGCTGTAAATGCTCCTCAATGTTCCTGCCATACACCAAAATATCATCAAAATACATTACGATAAATTTGTTAAGGCAAGAATGGAGTACTTGATTCATGAGTCTCATAAAAGTGCTTGGAGCATTGATAGCCCAAAGGGCATGACTAGCCATTCGAACAATCCTTTATTGGTCTTAAAAGCCATCTTCCATTCATCACCCGGTCGTATTCTTATTTGGTGATATCCACTCTTCAAATCTACCCTAGAAAAGATCAATGCTCCTCCAAGTTGGTGAAGTAGATCACTTATACGAGGGATTGGAAAACGGTATTTCACGGTGATTCGATTAATGGCTCTACTGTCTATACACATTCTCTAGCTTCCATCTTTCTTTGGAGTTAGTAGGGCCGGGACCGCACACGGGCTTAAACTTGGTTGAATGTGCCCTTTGTTGAGTAACTCCTCGTTGTGTTGGTGAAGGATTCCGTATTCCTTAGGACTCATTCTATAGTGAGGCAAGTTTGGTAGTGTAGCTCCTGGGATTAGGTCAACGTGGTGTTGAATATTTCTCAATGGGGGCAGCCCCTCGAGTTCTCCTTTAAGGAGGGGGAATTCATCGAACAATTCTTGTATCACCGTAGGGTTCCCATTCTCTTGTATTTCCTCGAACTTATCAACAACAACAAGTCCTAATATATCTTCTTCTCTTTCTTTAATCAAAGTTTTCCACTAATTGTTATAAACAAGTGGTTGCTGTCTTCCTTTTTCACCTTTACGCCTTTATCATTCTTCTTGTTTAGTGAAAGTAAGACCACTTTCTTGCCCATCTAATTAAACTTGTATGTATTCTCTCTCCCCTTGTGTAAGGTTCGAGTATCATATTGTCATGGTCTCCCTAATAATATGTGACATACATCCATTTCCAATACATCGCATACTATTTGGTCCTTGTAGCTATTACCAATTGAAAGAGGAATAGTGCAAATTTCACTTACTTGTGCCTCGCCACCTTTCTTTACCCATGTTATCTTGTATGGGTTTGGATGAGTCTCCACCTTGAGATTTAGAGCCGTCACTAGCTTTTTGGAGACAAAATTCTCGCTACTTCCACTGTCTATGATGACATTGCATACCTTATTGTTGATTGTACACCTTGTTTTGAAAAGACAATGCCTTTGGGGTTGAAATCCTTTTTAGGAGTGCTTAACATTCTTTGAAGAACACAAGAAAGTCTATCACCATCATCTGGTTCAATGAACTCGCCTTCCTCATTTTCTTCTTCACTGTTTTCAGCCATCATTTCTTTTTCCTCTTCTATGTAAGCTACTATTTTTCGTTAGGGGCTTGCATTAGATAGATGACCAACTTGGCCACATAGAAAACATTTGCCCAAAGAAGGCCTATTGTAGGGATTTTGAGCTCTCTTCTTGAATGTGGTCCCAGTCTTCTTCTCTTCACTTCCTTCTTGATTTTCTTTATCTTTGTCTTTGGTCAATACTGGTGAATTTGGAGGATTTGGTGCTTTACTTGTAGCACTAACCCTTTTGCTTGTGGAGGCTTCCCAATCGGACATTCTTGATGAATTCTTGATTCGGATTTCGTTCATCTCCTCCACAGTTTCAACAAAAGAGATAGCTTTAGTAAAAGAGTGGAAAGGTTATAGTTTTACCTTTTCTTTGATATCCATGCATAGACCTCCAATAAACCTTACAATCAAATGTTGCACACCCTCCATAAGGCTTGTTCTTGCTCCTAGTTGATGGAATTCTTCAATGTAATCAGCCACTGATCGTCCTCTTTGTCTACAATTTTGATATGACTATACAAGGTTTGTTCGTAATTAGGAGGTAGGAAGTGTTCCTTCATTAACCTTTTCATCTTCTCCCACAAATGAATCGGTCTTCTGCCAATTCTTCTCCGATTGATCTCAAGTTGGTCCCACCAAGCCGAGGCGCCAGCTTTTAACTTTAGTACCACGAGATGCACTTTTTTGTGCTCGGGAGTGTTCATGTATGTGAAAAAAGTTTCTGTGTTCTTGATCCAATCAAGAAATGCTTCAATGTCTCGCTTCCCATTGTAACTTGGCAAACCAATTTTCATCTTGAAATCATTGTCCTCACGTCTCTCGCCCCTTCCTTTTCTTGGCACAAAGAATTCTTGATCATATTCACTAGATGAATCCCAATCTTGGTTTTCTTGATACATTTCTTGGCCAATTGGTTGTCTTCTTAGATTTTCATGGTGCTGCCTTTGAATTGTTGAATGTCTTTCTTGAAATATTTCTTGCCCATCCGCCGCCTCTTCTTCCTCTTCCTCCCCATTCTTGATCAACTGGTTGAATATTCTCTCGATTTTGATGTGCGATTGCAAGCATTTCAACTATTATAGGAAGGGTTTTCATGTTTTCTTGAAGGTTTGTTAAGGTGCCATGAATTCCCTTCAATGAGTTCTCAACGGACAACAAGCGTCGGGTTGAGGTTCTTAGAGAGAGGGTGGGAGTATCTTCCACCTCTTGTTCTTGCCCGTGTACATCTCCTTTGATTGGTTGATGGGCTCTCCTTCCCGCAATCGTTTCCCAAATCTTGGAGTGCTTTAATACCAATTTTGATGTGAAACAAAAAATCTAATATTTTGAATCAATGAATCTCTTCTCAAAATGAGGAAAGAGACTTTATTTAAAGAGAAAGATTACAAGTTTGCTCAAAACTAACAAACTAACTATAGCTAATTAAAGAAGTAAGCCTTCTAGTTACATCAAATTTGGCCGAACTGAAAATTTTCTTGTTCGAAAAAGGAACATGGTTTTGAAAAAAGCTTACAAACCATTTCAAGTTCTCCGAAAATGAGAACTTGATGAATTTCAAGTTCTCATTTTTTTTTTTTCTCTTTACTTATTAATTATGTTCCTTAATTTTATAAAAAGATAAAATTCCTTAAATTGGCACCATTCTTTTAAACATATTGGTTAAATCATAGAAAATGACTTTAAACTTTCAAATGTTTAAATAATACCTTTAGAAGTCGTTTGTTTGGTAGGAATTTAAGATTTTCATGAAGTGATCATATGAGTTAACGTGTTTTTTTTCTGGTAATGGAATATGCTCGAATATATGAAGATCCCCAAGCATCTAGGAAGTTCTTACAAAGCATATCTCGAAAATTTTGGATGTTATCCTTAAAAATAGGTTTTTTGGAATTTCATGTTGAGGACTAAGGGTATTAAAAAAACCTGATGACCCGAAAAATCGATCAACCCAACCTAACCCGTGCGGATTGGATTGGGTTCAAATAAATGAAAATTTTATAGATTAGGTTAGTTCATGGGTACATCTAATATAACTCAAACCAACCCAATTTTATTATTAACTTTAAAATATATTTTTTTATGGAAATTCTTATAAATAAAAAAATCCCAAAATATTTACATTTTATAGCAAAAAGTTCCAAAACTACGTACTTTTGAAACTTTTTGCTATAAAATGTAAATATTTTTAAATATTTTTTATATTTAAAAAAATCTCATTTTTTTTATTACTTGCAACACAATTATTTATACATATATTGATTTTAGTTATTTAATTTCAATATTTTTGTATAATTCATTATTCAATAACTCTTAAATTATTATTTTTTTTTTTGCACTTTAAAAAGAAAATTTTCACTATATAAATTGAAATTGAATTGTTAATTTTAATTCAATATATGAAAATAATTAAATAAGTTTTTTACATATTTACGTTTTGCTCTTTTTAAAACAAAATTTTAAATAAATGACTTTATCAAACCTACCCAATTCAAATATTTCATGTTTGTATGTGGTTCATTTTTTAATAAAGGTTATTTGGATTGAAAAAATTTACAACTCGAACAATTGGATTAGGCTAAAAAATATTTCAATCCAATTCAACCCAACACAACCCATGAACATCCGTTGAGGACATCAATTTTTTAAATTTTTAACCCCTTTCTTCAAACATATATATTATATTACTTTCTTTTGTTTTCATTTTATAATTAAAATAAATATTATATACTATATATTTCACTCCTTTTAGTTATATGTAGTTGTTTTTATTTTTTTAGAAAGATATTCAAATTCAAATGTAAATTAATATTATAAAAAAATCTTAAATTAATATAATACTATTTTGTTTAGAAAAATAACAAATAAAATAATTAAAATACATTAATTTTATAAAAAAAAAAAATTTGATGTATTATATAAGTTTAAATTATATTAAATTAATTAATATTCTGTAAGGACATTCCTAAAATATTACATACATTTAAGACATTATCTAATAAAAATCGTAGAAAACAAAAATTATTGTTAAGTATTCAGAAATGTCTTAAAAATTCTCATATGAAACTAACATAACCATCTATAAATATGGGAGATCTATAATTCCAAACGTTTAAATATTCAAGTTATCTAACTTTCCTTAAATCAAACTGCCCTTGAAAACAACAAAAGAATTGAAGACAAAATCTTGTGGTTTAGTTGCATATTATAATGCAAGGCATTTGGATGGAGTCCAATCAGATGGGATGGTTGCAGGAAGCAGAGAGAGGCAAAAAGATCTTAACTCACTCATCAAAAGAGTCCGAAAATGTATCAGATGATTTGATCTGTGGCTGAGACTTGTTGTGTCAGAACTTTATGTAAATCCCAAGAAGATAAGAAAAAGCCAAGCGATGTCCCATACTCAAAAATAATTTACAAAGAAAAACACCAAACAAAGGAGTTTCTATATCATCTAGTTTAGATGTTTTTCCTCAAAAAGAAAAATCAATAAAAAAAAATGTAACCATGTAGGTAGAACTAGAAGTAAAAGTAGGGAAAATGTTGATCTCACTAGGTCATAGATAGTATAGGGTTGGAGTATATGTACAATAAATGCAAAAACCGAACAAACTACTTATCTCTGAACAAAGAATTCCAACTTTATAATAAAAGAAACAATAAAATGTCATTTACAAAACCAGAAGAATGGAAGGAAGACCAACCCTCTAGACTGGACATGCAAATTTGGTCTAAGGATTGAAGAAGTGGTTTCCACAGCGGCATTTCCAACCCAATGGCTTGTAAAATGAGTATCTGTTCCCTTGAGAAGACGAGTCAAAAAATCTCATAGGCAAGGCCGAGTGAGAATCCAACCGGCTGGCGCGGCCGGGCATTGCTAGGCACTTGAACGGCCATGCATGGGTGGCACTCGTTGCATTTGTTATGGCAGCTTGGTGGGGTGGATCCAAGCCTGGTTTTGTCTTCAAAAAATATACCCTGATGAAACCAGGAGAAGAAAAAACTCAGAAACAGTCACTAAAAAGAAATAGCAAACATGGAAAGATTGAGAAAGCCATGGAAGAGAGAGAGAAGGCATACTCTGGGAGGAGAAGAGGCGGAGAGAAGAAGAAGAAGATGCAGAAGCAGAATAAGTAATGAGGTGGCCCAAACAGTAGGCAAATTCATGGTAGTCATCAAGTCATTGATGCCCGGAACTAATGGATCCAACGAAGCAAAGGAGTAAAAATCATACGCAATAAAGACCCATTTGCCAGATTTTTCTGTTACTTTGTTCCACTTCCACCCACTGCACCACAACCACAAAGTGGCTAGGGGAGAGGAAGAGAGAGAGAGAGAGAGAAGAGATGAGCATTTAATAGAGGCAAGTGCAAGGGGAAACAGAAAGAGAGAGACGAGAGAGAGATAGCATAAATTGGTGTAGGAAAGGGTGGGTGAGTCATAAGTTATCCGACAGGAACGAGAGAGGAGAGAGCAGAGAAGTTCTGAGTAAGAGGGCAGATTGCAGCAGAACAGTGAAAGGAACAATACAATGGGGGAAAACAAATTTGGAGTATCCACATCACATACAAAGGACGACCTATTCTTCCATTCTACAGCCTTAGACTGTCCATCACTAGCCTGGCTGCTGTAAAGGGACCGCATTTACTCACCCACTCTCCCCTTTGCATTTGTTTCACTCTTCTCCAATCTTCACTGCCATTGATTTTACATTTCAACGCTGCGCTGATGGGCATGCAGCGACTACATCATCTCATCTCATCTCATCTCCCAAGCAACCAATAGTGGCTGATGGAATGGATTGGACCCATTGAGATTTCTTTTCTTTTCTATTGCCTTGCCTCTCTCTCTCCGTATTCCTTTTGACTGTGGACCAAATTTTTTGGTTATTCTTGTTAATAAAACCATTATCTTCATTTACCAAGGTACGCCAATGTCTAAGAATAATGAGCACAAGATAAATCAATAAAATCCAAACTAGCATATTTTCAATTGCTCTTTCCTTAAATGTTTCATTGCGCCAAAGTTGCTCATAAACGAGATTTATTTATCTCTGGCCTATAACTTCAAGTATTTACAAAGCTAGCTTTTCTTCCAATTTATAATTCAAATCTCTCGTGATCCTATGTATATAACAATTACTTATGACTGGGAAAGTAGGACACTATTTTTTGGGGGAGGGGTTGTTCAAAATAATAAGTAAGGACGAGGATTTAATCTTCTAACTTTATGATCGATAACTTGATCATATATGACTAAACTAATTTAAATATACTCAAGTTGGCAAATCTAAATTAAGAATGCAAGTGGATTAGCTAGGTTTGATTCAAAACTTTGAACCAACTACCAAATGAAGAGGGGGGAAGCCTCTATTGAAATCTACCAACATTCAACTGGAAAAAATAATCAAATATTGAAAATTCTACAGAACTCAAGCGACCATGGTTGATCCAAATGAATAAAAAAGTGTCAAGTTAGAAGATCAAGTCGCCCTAAATACAAAGAATATGTAGTGTTTGCTCGTTAAAGGCGAAAAAAATGTTGCAAATACTCTGCCACACTCCTCGACTGTCTCTCCAGATCTGTTGATTTATTTTTAAAAGGCAATTAGTCAACTAAATTATCAACCATGCATCAGATCATTCCGAAACATTACCAACTCCAAGAAAAAGAGCCTGAGACGGCAGTGAGCAAACTCAACCTCAAGAACCCCTAGTCTGATCTGATGGCCAACTTCAGAAGACTCTTTCACGAAAGTTGAAAGCCTTATTCACACGGAGAAGGAATAAAGATTTATTTATTTATTCACACGGGGGGGGGAAGGGAATTGTATTTTCTACATATGTACAATTAAATTTTCTTTGTTTGTTCTCCTTTTTTGTTTTGCGAATTTTATTTTCAATTTTTTCCTTACATTTATTGTTACCTTTCAGCTTGAACGTATGAACCTCTCATCAACATAAATATGATAACTGTTTTCTGAGTTCATTTGGAATTCAACAGTGAATCAGTCAGCACTGAGCAGAAAAAAGGAAACTTTCTCTGCATCTGAACTCTCTTAGCCTAACCAGTCTCTTTTTCCCATAAATCAACGAAAATACAAAAACATGTATGAGAAAAGTGTACCTGAGACTGCTTGGTTCCAGTGCCATGGAGTTGTTAAGTCTCGGTAAAAATCACAATGTACTTTACAGACTATTGATCAGACCATTATAAAGACTGCATCCTTGTGAACAAATCAAAACCCTCCAAAGTCCAAACCCTACTCTATTTCTCGCAATATTACGACTTCAATGATCTTCTTTTTCTTTGATCGTGTTTCACTGCTTTTAAATTCTTTAGACGCAAAGAGAGAGCAATAAACTGCACCTGACGAACTTGGCTGTTTCATTCCTCTGTCTGAACACCAGCTTGCTTACCTTCCGTAGCCACCAAATTGTATGGTTTTGATAGGGCAAGTGTTACATGTAGCTTCCATGACATGAAAAAAGTAAGTTGCAGGTTCCCAGCTTGACGTCTCTCTATTTGAATTAATGTCCTCGTTGCCCGTGTAAAAGCTCCCGAAACTACTCCACAGAAGCTCAGCTACGACTGAACCTGTTGACTAGTTCTTATTCAGAAAAAAATAGAGAGGATAAAGTTGAATGAAAAACTGCATACAAAGCAAACCGATCGAAGTTAAAGACCCCCAGTTATCCAGGATGAATAGTGCACGCTCAGGCTGCAACTCTGCATTTACTGTAGGCCTGCAGACGACATGGACGAGAATGAGAAGTTAAAATTATGGTAGTTGAGCAGAATGGATGCTAAGTGCGCGGGGGAAGGGAGGTGTTTCCGAAGCAAATAGCTTAAGAAGATGGAAGTGGATGTGAACCACCGTAATACAATGAAAAATCAAAATTACAATGGCTAAACAGAATGTTTATTACATTAACACAATGACCATAACAAATACATTTCTCTGATTACACTTCCCCTGCCGCTTTACACTCTCTCTCGGTGCAACTTTAGTTTCCCATTAAATTGCACATTATGGAAACCAAAAATCTTTTATGACTAGAAGTATCAAGTGTGATAAATGTCAACATCTTAACTGCCATAAAAATTACATCCCATGCTTCTATTCTGTCATTGTGCAACAACTACCAGCCTAATTTGTATCAAAAGAATCCTAAGCTATCTCCACTTTCTTCTCCAAAGAGCTCAAACATCCTGGACTTCCTTTTGATTTAAGCGTTCGTCAATCAGATCATGCCTCCCAATAGAACTTTGTCCTCCTCCACTATGCTCCTGTCTGCTTTCCCACATCTTTCCTGACTTCCCTATTGCTAGAATCAACTCAAGTTGCTTTTGTTGTTGTTCCTACAATCCTCACTCGAACAAAAAATTAAAATCAGATTCGATGTAGAGCACTCCTATATGAAGAAAAACCTTGTAGAATATGTGATATCTGTCCATAGTAACGTAGTAATTGACATTGTTCTATCTTGCATTCTATTGTATCCTCTTGAGTTTCAAATTATAACTTCTAAAACACTAATACATGATGCTTTATCTGTAATCACTTAGTTCACTCCTAAAAAGACTTAAAACCATTGAATTTACATTGAATGGAAGATTTAATGCACCTGCATAGCCAATAAGACCTTCTGGATTTCAGCAAGCTCCTTCTCCAAAATATCTCCCCGAACTGCTAATGCTCGAGTGGCCTCAGAAGTTTTTTGAGCTAAAGCTGCAGTCTTCAGAAAGTGATCAATACTTAGGGGCTATGGGAAATGGCATCTCATCTTACCAAAATGAAAGCAATGAAGTTATTAAGCCTCATTATAAAGGATAAAAGTTTGCTTTCATCACATTCTGATGTCCACTCTCACCTTCTCAACATGTTATTTCACATTGTAACCAAACCCCTGCAGCACATAAATTTTCTTCACCACCACACATCCATGTATTCCAATACAATTCACTCATTAGAGTCACAATTTCGTATGTGTTGTGGAGTATGTTTGCCACGCAAGAAAACGCAGCCTACTTATGTATTTCAGGATGTTATTGCTTCTTATGACTAACATTGCTCTTTGGGTTTTGTTCGAGTTCATTGCCAAAAGTTTCAGTACTAGATCCTCTCCTTGTCTTTTTCCATATTTAGAGCATTCACTTTTCAAAGGCCGTCCAAATCTCTATGAAATCAGAGTTCACTACAACCGGAATTACTATTCAGATATCATCTTTCTTTGAGGCACTTTTTCTCGTTAACTATCTTTAAATTCTATGTTATTTAACCTATTTAGAGAAACACATTCACTTTTTTTTTTTTTTTTTTTTCTGTTTTGCAAAATTATAGTAATCCTTCACTTGTTATAACAAATTTCTAAGGTTGCAGAATATTTTGATCATCCATCGTTACTCAATTTCTTTTTCAGTATCATGTTAGTGTCTGCAGGGACCATCATTTACTTTGTTAAATATCATTTCGAGATTAAGTAATAAAGAAACAGCCTCCAAATTTCTGAGAACTACAATTACCTCCTCGACGGGCTTCTTCAGAGCCTTTCGAGTAACTCTAAACCTAATCCCTAGCTTCTCCAGCTGCCTCGACAAGACTCGGATAAGCGTTGCCGAGCTCCTCAAATCCTCCTCCAGCCTGTTAGTCTTTTCCATCAAATTCACCCCTAACACACCCTTCGCTGTCTCTCGAAAAATTCGATTCCACTGCCGCCTACGAATCCAAGCACCAATTGCAACCCCAGCTACCAGAAACAAAATTGCGCCAACGAAAATCCCGTCACCGAACACCGCCAAGAACACGCTCTTAGACCTGGCTTTCGCCCAATTCAGAGCAAAACCAACAGAACCAATCAATGACGTAACGAGGCAAAACAACTCGGCAGCTGAAAGTAAGGAATCGATATCGAAATCACCATCACCACCGTGTTTCCGGCCTACTCCTCCAGATGTAGAAACTCGAGGACAGAACTGATGAGCATTGATGGAACCAAAATTAAAGGGGCTTCGAAACTTGTGTTCGAGAATTTGGAAATGCAGGGTGTTTGGGAAACGGCTAGGAGCGAATCGAAGAGACAAGCAGGGATTCCTGGAAAAGAATGTGGAAAAGCACAAGGTTGAAGGGGGAGGGGAAGGAGAAGGTGAAGTGAGTGAAAGGGATTGGAAAGCAAGCGACATCGTCTTGGAGTGCAAACACTTCAGAGCGTCTAATTCAAGAATCTAGGGTTTTTTTTTTACAGACATGGGAAGCGGGACATAGGTCCCTTCTTCAGATTTCAGAATAGAAAATGGAAGTGGAGAAAGATTTGACTTCACACGGAAAGGGGAAAGAGACGGACTTCGAACTGGAAGGGAAAACCGCGATTAATTCAATGAATTACGCGCGAGTTTTATCCGATCTATTAGTTTATAACTGTAACCGTTAAACTGGATAACCAACAGGGTCCATGTCTAGGGCCTTCTTGGTCTCCTACTTTGGGCCTCGGCCTTCTCTTACGTGGATAAATGTGTGTTTCTCATTCTTCATTTTCTTGAAATAATTCTCCTAACAATAAGTTTTTCTTCTTATTATTATTTAAATTGACACAATTTTTTTTTTTTTTTTTTTATAGTATATCCATTTACAACCTTCTTTAAACTTGTATAGTCAATATTATGTGAAAATTATAATTTCAGTCAATTAAAATTCTAAATTTTTATAAGACAATCAATTTAAACCATTCGTTGGATTACCTTTAAAAACTATCCATGTATTCAATTTCAAACATGTGTACACTTTTTCATATGCCGATTTTACAAGATAGACGATTAAAGTTAATGTGTTAATGACTATTAATGAAAATTATGACTAGCCAAATCGAGCATAGTTCAATTGGCATACGAGTGTGTTAATAACCATGATGTTCGTGTTCAAATCCCTTTACCCCCAATTGTATTTTTTTTTTAGTTCATGATTTTAATTGATATAATTGTTAATTCAATGTTTTAATTGATACAATCTTTAAAAAATTAAAATTTATGGGTATAAATTGATATTTTTTAAAAAAAAATTAAAATTATTTAAATAATGTATTCTTTAAAGAGATGTTTTCAAATATAGTAAAATGAATCAAAATATTTACATATTATATCGTAAATCTTCCATATCAATAACAGATAATAATATTTTATTATATTTAAAAATATTTACAATATTTTTTAAGTGGTTTCCCTCTTTGAAAATTGTGCAAAAAAAAAAAAAAAAAAAAAAAAAAAAAAAAAAAAAAAAAAAAACCGCTTTTCAGGGGGAAAAAATGCAATAGTTGATTGTTTTCTTAAACAACTGGCTTCTGTTTTCTTCAATTGACGTGTGTGATGTGATACCATTACAATTTTAAAGAAACACTTATTTCTAATTATTTCCAAGGTTCGCCTGTGATTCTTTTCTTTTTTAAAAAAACAAATTTCAAGTGATGTATAAAATATAATTCAACTAGCTTTATATATATATATATATCATCCCACATTATTGAACTAATCAAATCAAAGTTAAGGATGTAGGAAGTAATGTTAAATCTTACAAAATATCCTTAAACTTTCGGATAATTTTCAGTTACAATATTTATAATCTCCATTCTTAAAATTCTTTCCAGATAACTATCTTGACAACTTTTTTCATCAAAATAAAAATAAAACACATGGTCAAATGGTAAGTTGTATTAAAAAAAATATATAATATCACTTTGAGAAACATATTTGTGATTATGTTAACTAACACACATAGATACAAAAATACACACATATAATTGAATCATCATCCTCGTATTATTGAACTAACTAAACCAAAATTAAGTTAAATGACGTAGAAAGTAAGATTAAATCTTATAAAATACCTTTAAATTTTAGGATAATTTTCAATTACACTCTCATCACTTCAAAAGTTTCATTTCCACTTTCAATCCTTAAAATTTTTTCAAATCGTCAACTTTTTTCATTAAATAGAAACAAAAAATATGATCAAATGGTAAGTTGTATAAAAAAAAAGTAATATCACTTTGAGAAAGATATTTGTGATTATGTTAAAATAAAAAATTTGGGTGGAGACAATTTTAAAAGGGGTAATGAAAACACAAGCAACAAATGGACTTTGTGGTCTCCTTCAAACAACTAAATGATTGAATAATAAGGCAAAGACTCGCTCCAAGGTTGGAAGAGACAAATAAAGAAAAACAGGACAATATAATCTACTAACCGTTATCTACTTTTTATCAATAATTTTAAAAATTTTAAAAAATAAATTTTAAAATTTTATTTTTATTTTTAGAGTTTGACTAAAAATTCAATCAAAACACACAAATCATGGTAAGAAATTAAAGAGAAATATACTTAATTTCAAACAACAAAATGGTTACCAAACGAACTCTATATTATTCGATAAATTTCTTACCTTTAATCATGGAAATTGACTGTCGCACAAAGAAAAAAAATAAATAAATAATGTTTTTTTTACTATCCATCAACGTTTTACCCCCAAACTTTTACAAACACATTGTTTCCATGTATCATATGTTTCCACAATTTTTATCTTATAAACATATTCCTTGCCTTTCTCTCTTAATTTCACTGTTCTGTTTTAACTAATCTTTCGAATTTTACCATGACCTTTTTTATATATACAGTTGATGGTTTTTTCCATTAAAGAACGCAATTTCAACTAAAACTCTAAACCTTAACAAAACAAACAAACAAACCAACCTACCAACAAAAATATTCCAATTTTCTTCCCTCCCCAACTACTACTATTTCATATGTGAGTAAAATCTTCCAACACGGTATTTATACTGACAAGAAATTTTCATTCTTTAATTTCATCGCTCGTCATATTTAATTTGGACATTCATTTTATTGAAAATTCAATAGATATATTTTCTTAAACAATTTTAAGGTTAAGACTTAAAATAAAACTTAAAAAGAAACTTATCCTAAATTTTAGAGACATAATTGAAACCTTAATTCTCGGACTATCACATTTTTTTTCTTCATTTTAACATAAAATTTGACAAAATAATTATTTTAAAACAATCATAAAAACTGAATAAAAATAAAACATACGATGTGATCGAGACATAATGAAATCTATCACAAAAAATTTAAGAAATTTTTATATATAAAAAAGATGTGAAACTATTTATAAAAATAACAAAAAAAAAAAAAATACTAATATATCAATGATAGACCTCTATCAATTTTTATCTGATAGACACAGATAGACTTCTATCAACATCTATCAAATAAGATTAAATTTTACTATTTTGTATAAATAGTTTTTCTTATTTTTCTATTTTTTAAAATTCCCAAAGTTTAATTTACATAATCCATAAATCTGGAAAATGTTACTTTGGTAATTATCAAGTGATGAATGGGTCAATTAGTTGGTATCAATCAATTTATTAATCAAGACTATAACATCAGCCCCTCCTTACCGGAGTTAGGTAAGATGGAATCAGTAATTGTTTAAGAACTAAATTAATTAATCAAACTCTTTGTTAAAATAATAATAACAATATATAATAATTAAACAACTCTATCGGGCTGACTTCTACGTTCATACAAGTAGGTAAAAGACCATTTTGGCCTAGAATGGGAATGCGGGGCACTCATTTAAATACCTTATAGTCTTATACCTACCACACCTAACTGAAGTTTAGTGTCATATAAAAATAGTTCAATTAATTAATAAAAAAACAATTGGTCAATAATAACCTTCTCAGTTTTAATTGTTTTGTTAAGGAAAAATTCCTTTATTTAGTCTCCGAATTGAAAGGTGTCTTTTTGGTCTAGAGTTTTTAAAAGGAAGATTTTCAAAAATAGGAATATAAGAAAAACTATTTACATATAATAGTAAAGTTTAATCTTACAAGAACAAAAGTCTATCATTTTTTTTTTTTTTGGCTATTTCTGTAAATAGTTTGACATTTTTCTATCTATGAAAATTTTCATTTCTAAAGATGTATCTTTTTAGTATTCGATTTTTTAAAAAATTTATGTGTTTGTTCTCTAAATTTTCTAAGATATACTCTTTTAACTTTGGAAAGTTTAAGAGTAGATTTAAAATGTCTCTAAATTAATTTTTATTATTTTAAATAATTATATGAAATTTTAAATTAAAAATTATAATTTTAAATAAAATAAATAATTTTTTTTACATTGATTTTATCTCAAAATCAATTGACATTTAGAAGAATAACTCATATATATTATAAAAAGTGTGAAGTCTCTATTTTTTCAACGTGAAATTCTCAATATTCACGTAATCTTCATTGGCAAAAAGAGATCTTTAGTTTAATTCAACTTGTTTAGACTATTTTTTTTATTTTAAAAAATGGTGTAACGCCATCTGTTTATTAGTAACTTACGGAAGAATTGATAGAGAACAAAAAAAAACTACTAAAATACAATTTTTAAGGATAAATTGTTTAGTTTGTAAATTCAATTACCTAAATGCAATTTATACAAAACCTCATAAAAGAACAAAAGAAAAATGTAATTTTTTTTCTTTTTTAATTTGTTTTCTCCATCCTTCAAGGATGCAGCACAAGGAAAATTAGTCGGCAAAAAGTTTGAGACTAATGTTTTGATGTTTTTTAAATTTGATTTTTAAAGTTTAAAAGGTTTTAATTTAGTCCATACTGAAGTAGGAGAAAACGGCAAAATTCGGGGTCCTTTGGATTTATATAAAAAATCGAAAATAATAATAATTTTGACAAAATATGTGTCGTTCATGTGACGTCCACTTTTATAATAACGAATTTGTCCTTAGTATGATCAGCTAACAACATTATTGAATACATTATAATTGTTATGGTGTGTATCAATTATAAATAGAAATACAATGTAGATAGGAAGAGTTGGTTATGAGATTCCAACTACACAGATTCAAGAAAAAAAGGTGGAACATTTTTTTGGCCAATTTGAATTTTGAATGGCTATAACTATTTTTCTAATTTGTTCAAAACGAATCAATATCTGATTTGTATATCTCCATTGGTTTTAATTTATATGTCTTCAAATTTACAATCTTATTATTTTTTTATTATTGTATATTCGTATTAATATATTTCTTCCATTAAGATTTTACTCATTATTGTATACATATTATCATCAAATAAACTATATATTTCATTCAAATTTTCCTACTTTTCATTTTTTATCATGTTTTATCACTTATCATCTTATTATATTATTATATCATGTTAAATTTTTTATATACACTTCTTTTTATCAGTATCTAAAAAAATTAGGTCTTTTTTACAAACAAGTAAGTAGATACTATTTCAATCTTTATGTTTTTACTATGGATCTACATCGAGTAAAGACTTTTTTTTATGGTAAATGGGATGAAATTCACACTATCATGATTGTGTTGTTAAGGCTTACATTCCATCAAATTCGTCCTTTCAACAATTTGTTGATTATATTCAAGGTAAGTTTTTTTCGTCTTCCAATCTCTCTATGACATTGTACTGGGTGAATGATCCCAAATTGAAGAGAACCTTCAACAGAAGCGGATCATTCCAAACACCATTCTTTAAAGAAATTAATTATTACAAAAAAAAAAAAAAACAAGATATCCATTTACATAAATTACAGCATGCTAAGTTAAAGGGTTTCAGAAACCCTTACCTTTGAAGACTTTCTTTAAGTATCCCTTGATTAAGATCCGAACAATACCACGATGACTTCCTCGGTATTCTCAGACAAAGAACCTAGGAGTTGTGGGCTCGGACTATTTTGGAATGAGCAAATATAGATTTGAAGAGAGACGAGGAAGAATTAAGATTATTCACTAACAACCCAATACTCACATAACAACTTTTGTCTTTCTCACCATATATCTATTTAAGAAGGAGACTCTCTCCTCTCTTTTGAAAAGCCAAAAAACAGCAAGCACTCACTTACGTGGGTGGAGAGAAAAGAGGAGTAAGTTGTAACTCTCTCCTTCATTTAAAACAACAAATAATATATAATATATATATATATATATATATATAATATATATATATATATATATATATATATATATATGATAACTAACTTATCAAATAATATATTGTTTTATATGTTATATCAAATATAACATATAATCTATAGTTTTAATATTGTATCATATACAATATATCCTATAGATTCTTTTCTCTCTCATATGACATTTAATATAAATCATATTTATACTAAATTTAACAATTATGAATCCAATTCATATAATTAATATTTGAATCATATTAAAAAAAAATTCCTCTCACTGAAGCTATAATGTATCAAAACATTATAATAATTATATCCATATAGTTAAAATAACTTAATTATATCATATATAATTAAATCACTCAATTAATTTGAACAATTCAAATTAATCCAAAAATTGATTCTCATTTAATTCTATTGAGCTACCAAGGGGACCTCATGGACCTGTAGCTTGAAGCTCCAACGGTATATGAATAATTAATCAAATTCCTTAATTAAATTATTCATCATCCATTAACTGTCGGGCACTCCACTAAAGATCGACAACTGCACTCTTCGTACTACATAAATTTTTTCGTATCCATTGGATATAACCAATCAATAGTATAATGACCCTTCACAAATTGCTCATAAGTACAACTGAGCCAAAAATACCGTTTTGTCTTTGTAGTTACATACAACTTCTTAAGTACCACCGATCACTCTAATGAATAATAGATCATAGTTCAACTATGACTAAACCCCTCTCGGGCCAGGAGAGGATAGAGGGTGTGGCGCCACATTGTTCAAGCCCCGGAATTAGCCCTTAAGGGAATAATTTATCTACTTACCCAAACCTCGGGGAATGAATGAATTTCTTCTTGTGTAGTTGTGTTCCTAGCTCCCCAATTAGACGAATTCCCAAAATGGTAAGCTTGTTAAGTCAGCGATCTGACCACTCTCACCCATACAAATCAAAGGACCACTCTCATAGGAAGGAGTTCACAACTCACTCAAGATTCAGGTCATGTTACTTATGGTCATCCTAATGAAATGTAAGTCTCTATTATGAATGACGTTATATAATGAGACTAAACATTTTGTTGTCCTGTCTTATACAAACTATTTTGTATAGAATACCCCGTTCACATGTCTATACATGAATGATCAGGATCAGATCATTTGTAACACTTTACAACAATTGTAACACCCACAAAGTGGGTCATACTCGTAGTATCACTAGGATAAAGTATCCAGCCTTATCCATCTACTACAGACCATTTAGGTTATCACTTAAACATGATCCACTCGTATGTCTCTACAGGCATGTTTAAGCTACAAAATAATCTTGGATGTCAGTTTATTGGTTTGTGATTAATGCAACTAAAATATGGAATAAAATATCATATATTTTATTAAATAGACAATGAGTTTGTTCAATAACATTTACAAACTATAGGACCCTGCGAGATTTAGGGTATCAACCCCAACAATCTCCCACTTAACCTAAAGCTAATAGGGTGTATAATATAGTCAAAATAGAAAGTATACAATTAATAAACTAGGGTATAACATGCGCCCAGTACAAATCTTCCACTTGCCTAGTCTAGATGTGGCCTGTCCCATAGACTCATACTCTTCAGGTGACTCTCAAACACCTTAGCCGTGAGGGCCTTTGTAAACGGATCAACAATGTTGTGTTCTGAAGCTATCTGCTTGACAATCACTTCCCCTCAAACACCTTAGCCATGAGAGCATATGTGCATGTAGAAATGCCTCCAAAAGGCTAAACACCCTAACACACGTCCCAAAGCCTATATGTGTGCAAAGTGGGTCCCAAAGACCATCATATACATGTAGATAATGAATTCCTTAGATACCTTCATCCCTTCAGTATCAAGGTCCCAGATACCTTCACCTCCTTGAATATCAGGAATTAGAGTACTTAAAACATTCCTACTGTGAACATAAAATCATTGGGAATTCCATAAATACTTAGCATTGAAAATGATAAACATAACATGAACTTTGAATAATACATTAGGAATGCCTACTAAAACCATACTTTGAATATTAAATTTTGCCCATTGTATGTGTATATTCCAAAACCCACCAAATGCCACTATTTATAGGCAATATGATAAGTAGAAGGTAGATTATATGAAATGTTGAGACATATGGACAACACTTTGGAAAATGAAGGCATAACGCGGTTGGAATGTGGAAGCATGCAACGAAAGCAATCAGAATCAATAAGCACTCTAATTACACTTAATTTGAGTTTTAAAAGCATGCAAACATCAGTTTTTATAGAATATGGTTTCAAGAAGTTATACCTTTGGTGAAACTTCCAAATCCGAGTTGCTCTCCACGTAAATGAGCTTCAAATCAACAGTAACTCACAAAGAGATCTTTTTTACTATTCTCCAACTTGGATTTGAGTGGTGGAACTTTAGATTGAAGTCAATTGAGTGAGGGAATGTAGATGGTTTTTGAGAAAGAGAGAGTTTCAGCAGAATTTTCCAAATTCTAGAAATTTATTCCCTTTAATATGAGAAATTTGAGCTTTTTATGTAACAATTACATGCAAACACTAAAGAATAATGCTTATTGACACTTCAAAATGAATAATCTTAGTGGCTACGTGCTGGCATTTGGGATTAATCCACTGTCAAACCCAAAATGTGGATTTTTCCACTAACTTCAATCAATTTCCTATTTTCAATTTTATTAAAATATATTTAATTTAAAATTCAACTAAATACAATGTAAAATTTAATTTCTTAAAATGAATTTCTCAAAAAATGAAATTATTTAAATTAAATAAATTTAATTAATAATTTAATATCAAATATTAAATTAATAAAACACATATTTCATACACGAATCCTATTCATGTAATTTAATATTTAAATCAACATTTAAACATTTTAAACTCTCTAATTATGTTTAATTTTGATAAATTAAATGTTAATTATATCAAATATAATTGTCCACACCCTGATTTGAAATTGAACAATTCAAATTCAAATCTTAATTTAGAATTTGAACATTTCAAATTTAATTCCTAAATTGAATTTGAACGCTTCAAATTCACTCAATATACTAATCCAAGATTTACGAGCTAGTAGAGAGACCTTATAGACCTACAGATCATGAGCTTCAACGATTTAAGATTAATTGGCTAAAACCCTTTAGACCGAATTAATCAATATTAGTTAACTATCGAGTCACACCACTATAGCTCGATAGTTACACTTTCCTCACTGTAAATATATTTGTGTCGACTTGATTTAACCATAATTAATAAGTCGGCCTTTCACCGGTTGCTCTAATAACGGTTGGATCAAATGCTATTTTACCTCCGAAATTACATCTTGCTTCTTAAGTTCCACTGATCCTCTAATGAACAACTGGTTTTTTATCCAATCACTAAACCGAGTCCCTCTCGGGCTTATGAGAAGGTGTGGCTCATTGTTCAAGACCTGGATTCAACATTTAAGAGAACAATCTTCCTCCTATCCCTAAATCGGGTAGGCGTGAATTCCATCTTGTACCTTATGTCCTCAACTATTTACCCGATCTTACCCCTGAAATAGGAGACTTATTGAGCTGACGTTGTTGAGCCAACTCTCACCTATGCAAATCTAAGGATAATCCCGAATAAACAAGAGTTCATAGTTAGCTCAGTATTAAGATCAAGTTACCTAAGTCATCTAAGCAAAATAGTCAATCTTAAACAGTAAACAACGTTATAAAATAAGAGTGCATGGCTTATTTCTTGATCTGATCTTATGCAAACTCATTGCATAGGACGCTTCCACTTCTCATGTCAACACATGAACGAATTAGGATCACTACGTTTATAACACCTTATAACAAATTGTAACAACTACAGAGTGGGCCGCATCCGATAGTGTTACCAGAATAAGGCACTCAACCTTATTCGTATATTGTAGACCGTTTTGGCTATTTACTCAAACTTGATCTATTTTTATGTCTCCACATAAAGTTCAAGTATTCATATAATAGCCATGGATCTTAGTTTATTGGATTTAGCCTTTACAAGTACAACTCAATAACAACTTTACTGAATATGTCAAATAACATATTTATTGATAATATAAAATGTTTAACTTTATAAACTACGAGTTTTAGGACGTACAATCCAACAGATGCATGGTCAATAGACATTAAACATGAGTATCTAATGAACATTAGTTATCATAATATTTATACTAGTTTTCTTTCTTTGTATTTTTTAATAAAAAAGTTGTCTTCTTTGGTTCATTATTTTGAAAAAGATTTAATATGATTTTTAAACTTCCAAATTTTCTGTTCAATTGCCTCTAAGATTTTAAAAGTAGCTATTAAGCCTTCAAACTTAAGTTATGAACTTTCAAATTTTTTTCTCTAATTGATCTTTCATCTATATGATATTTTTTAAAAACTCACATCATTAAATATAAAATTGAAAGTTTTGTGATCTATTAAATAGAAAATTATAATTTATATATCTAATTGATTAAGTAATTTTTAAACCTTTTGAATATAGTGACCTATTAGACACGAATTTTATAAGTAATTGATCTTTCATCTATATGATATTTTTTAAAAACTCACATCACTAAATATAAAATTGAAAGTTTTGTGATCTATTAAATAGAAAATTCTAATTTATATATCTAATTGATTAAGTAATTTTTAAACCTTTTGAATATAGTGACCTATTAGATACGAACTTTATAGTTTATGGATTTATTAGACATTTTCAAAATTTAATGATTAAATAAGTATAAATTTGAAAATTCAATGACTAAGGTGTAATAAGCAATTTTTTTTTAGAAAAAAAAAAATTAAATGACACCTGTTTCAAACCATCTAAAATGGTACATACTGTTTAGACACTTGCAACTTTCACGATTTTTGCCTTTTAAAATAAAAGGGAATGACACAATATATCCTTTGAAGTTTTAATTTGAGTAATTGTTTTCTACGGTTATGATTTTTTTTTTTTTTTTTTTAAAAAAAAACCATGCATTATCTTTTTTTTAGAAGAAAATCAATTTTAAAAAATTACAACATGACATATTTTTATTGAGGGATGTCTGGACTTTGCACAATCAAACTCAAGTTTTTTTTTTTCAAATATAAAATATAAGATTTAGAGGTGTTTTAGTGTCTAGGCTTTACCAGAGAACTCTAATACTTTAAGGACAATTTAGGGGCTCTAACATAATTAGTATTATTGGGAATCAGATCACGAGACAGTTTACTGGAATGTAATCAGGATTACTGTGAATCAGATCAGAATGTAAGGTTGAATTTGCTGTGTTATTGATTACTTGGATTGCAGAGTTGGAATTGGGTTGGATTTGACTATTTTTTTTCCTTTAATTAATTTTTACTAATTTTTAAATCTATTTTATATGTCGTACTAAAAAGAATTATATCATATAAATCATAATTTCCTAAATTTTAAAGTACTTTCTAAATAAAAAAATATCACATATAAATTATAATTTTTTAAATTCTAAAGTACTTTCTAAATAAAAAAAAATACCATATATAAATCATAATTTCCTAAATTCTACGGTACTTTCTAAATAAAAAAATTATCACATACGAATCATAATTTCTAATTTCCCACATTCTTGCATTGATAGGTTAAGAGAGGAGAAAACAGAAGAAGGAGAAAGCGTGTGAGAGGAGAAGACCAAATGAAAAGAGAGAAAGATGAGTCTATGAAATGGTGGGAAAAGCAAAATGAGATTAACGCTGGTGGATAGAAATTGGGGGAAGTGAAATGGTGGAATGTGAAGCCGGGGAAGTGAAACGCATGCGCCGAAAATCGGAGAATTGAAACATAGGATTTGAAATGGTGGGAATCCGAAATCGGGGATAGTGAGAAGGATTACAAACAAACCTTTAAATCCAAACAAACACCAAACGTGGGCTTTCAAGCTTAACCCATTCCAAACCCATTTACCAAATGGCCCCTAAGAATTTATATTTTTAGTATGATAATAGTAGTAGTACTTTTGGGTGATTTAGGTACATTTTTGGAATCACTACAAGAAACTATACTTTAAAAAAGAATCTTCGGAAAAAGTAAAAAAAGTGTCGAAAAAGGCTTTTTTGATGTTTTTTGACCGTCGACAAGGTCTTCGGGAAAAGCCTCGTCGAGAAAACCCTATCCCGATGCAAAACTGTTCCTTCGTCGGGAAAAAAATGATTTCGCGATGGTTGGAATTGGGAGGAGATATGTTGATCCTAAAATGGTGGTGTAGGCAAAAGTCACCTTTCACGACGCCAAAAATTGGTTTATTGGTGTCGGGATAAATACCTTATGCCGACACCACTTCTTTGGCATCGACAAAGGATTGGATAGGTGGGGAAAAAAATATTTTCCAACACCCATCTAATTTAGCATCGGGAAAGAGGACACCAATCTAATTTAGAGTTAGGAGTGGTTACCTTTTCTGACGTCAATCTAGTTGACATCGAGAAATGTTTCAAAATTTTTACAATCTTTAAGTTGTTTTTCCTGATGCCTTAAAATTTGGCGTCGGGAATGATTTTTTTATATATAAATTTTATAAATTTACTAAAAAACAAACCTATTAATTTTTTTAAAGCAACAATTGAAACCTACTTTAATCTTACAAATTTAAGTAAATGAACTAAAACAACTTTTACGTTTAATTAGTTTTCTTACATAACATACAATTTAGTTTTACAAAGTTAATTACGATTACATAATATCCACAAAATATAAACCCTGCAAAATCTACAAAATACAAATCTACATTATATAATATCCACAAAACATATCTTGATTCTTCTTTACTTTTTTGCTTGAACATAAACCTTGAGATGCCTACAAAATACAAATAGCAACATTGATAACAAAACTTATACATAGATATGTATTTATCTGTATACCAATCTCAAGCTCATTATAAAACTTAAACATAATAATATTAATAACTTCAAATAAAATCTCAAACTTCTGGAAAAAAAAATCTAACTCAATCTGATTTCAAATTCAAACTTAAATTTAGAAACTATATTTTAGACACACCCCACACACACATAATTTAATCTCAAGCTTAAATTTAGAAACTAAACAATAAAGGTATTATAATTCAACTCAAACTTAAACATAACTATGCATTTACCCTTATACCAATTTCAAACTCATTATAAAACTTTAAATTCAACCTAAAAACGTTATATAATATTTTTCAATAATATAAGTACGCTTAAGAACACTATAATGAAAATCTTGCCTTCCTCCTTGGCTTCTTAATAACAACATTGTATACAAGCCATTTTTCTTTCATTGCCACCTCAGCCCCAAACTGAAGAATGCACGTATAGCTACACATTAAGTTTGTTATATACATTCAAGGCCAAAAATAAAAGACCATAAAATTGTAAATCAATAAAATTAGTAAACAAATTACTTCAACTTCACAATAGTAATATTCAACCTCATTTAAATCAGATTAAATTTCTAAAATAAACAAAATTAAGGTAAAATGGTAAAATTCTTATACCATTAAAGAAAAAAATGTAACACAACCATAGTCATGAATGATAAACCTAAGCATATGATTCAATAAAAGAGCTGAAGTTAGTTCATTAATGATTTAATAAAAGTGAGAAAAAGAATGACAAATGAAAAGTGAATGTGATAGCCAAGAAGACCAGATGAAGAAAGAAGATTTGAAAAAAGGACTTTGTATGGACCGAATTCATGCAGTTTGAAGCTAAAAATAGCCAATTAAAGGCTATGGTCCAGATACCTTAAATCTCACATTATTACACAAATTCAATCCCCCTCCTCCCCTTTAAAGAAAAACAAATAAGAATATTAATATTTATGTTGTTCCATTTAATTTAACAAAAAATAAAATGATGGAAAATATATTGTAAAACCTTCCAATTGACCACATTACCAAACAAACGAAAAATGTGACCTGATAGAGATTTTCTTTTGTCAAGGTTTGCAGCGTAATCTGCATCTGTGAAGCATTCCAACAGTGTTGATTTATCACAGTCCTTGCTAAAACACAATGATACACTGTCATTACCTTTCAAATATCGAAGTACCCATTTAACTGCATTCCAATGCTCCTTCCCAGGATTTGACATAAACCTACTTATCATACTCATAATATATCCCAAGTCAGGCCTAATACAAATCATCAAATACATAATACTTCCAACAGCATTACAATAGGAAATATTAGCCATCTCTAACCTTTCTTGTTCAGTAACAGGACATTGAGACAAAGAAAGCCTAAAATGAGATGCTAAGGGTGTCGAAACTGCCTTACAACCAGACATATTATACTTCTCAAGCAGTTTATGTACATAACTCTCATGCGAAATGGTTAACAAACCTTTCTCCCTATCTCTTTTCACATCCATGCTTAGGATCTTTTCAGTTCACCTAAATCTTTCGTCTCAAATTCACTACTCAATCGTTTCTTAAGATCACAGATTTCAGAATAATCCTTAGACACCAGAATCATATCATCTACATGCAGAAGTAGATAAGTATATGTATCTTTCTGAGATAGTTTCTAGTACACGCAGACATCATATGAGCTCCTGTGAAACCCCTGCTTTAGAATAAAGGTGTTAAACCTGATATACCATTGTCTTGGCAATTGCTTCAGTCCATAGATGGACTTGTGAAGACGAAAAACTATGTCTTCCTTTCCTTTCACCTCATAGCCCTTAGGTTGAGCCATTAGATCACTTCCTCCAATTCACTATGAAGGAAAGTTGTGGTGACGTCCATCTGTTCAACAAACATATCAAAGTGAACAACAATAGATAAAATTAATCGAATGGACAAATGCCTCACAACCGGAGAGAAAATTTCATGAAAGTCAACTCCCTCCTTTTGAGTGTAGCCCTTGGCTACCAGTCTAGCCTTATACCTAGGCTTGCTGTCACCTCCTATACTTAGCTTGATTTTATAAATCCACTTTGACCGAATGAGTTTCTTATTAGAAGGCTTTGGAACCAATGACCATGTCTGATTTTTCAGCAACGAGAACAACTTTGCTTCCATAGCATCCTTCCATTGTTCCTTCGAATCAGATACAATAGCCTCCTCAAAAGTAAAAGGCTCTGCTTCAATACTATCAGCTGCACAAGTAAGAGCATAAGCAACTAAATCAGTATAACTATACCTTGTAGAAGCCTGCCTCACCCGCTGAGGCCTGTCATGTGTAAGCTGATAGTTCTGTAGGTCACTGCTACTTGAGCTTTCTTCACCAAAAGTTCCCTCATCAATCAAAGTCCTCTGCAGTTGAGGCTATCTACCATCAAAACTGGATGACTGATCACTGGAATCACTTAAACTAACTAATGGTCGTGCTTTAGAATCAATTCTAAACTTTGCCTCAACCTAATCAACTATCTCCTATTTCTGTTACTCTTTGACAGGAAATAACATCTCTGTTTCATTAAAGGTCACATCTCTGTTAATAATGCATTTATTTCTACCCTCTTCCAAGCACAAAAGTTTATATCCTTTAACACCCTGAGGATAGCCAATAAACATACATTTCAGTGCCCTCTTATTCAGCTTCCCTTCCTTAACATGAGTATAAGCTGAACACCCAAACACTCTGAGATGATCCAAGCTTGGTGCTTTTTCTGTCCATATCTCCTGAGGAGTCTTTAGGCTTAAAGCGGAAGACGGACTCCTGTTAATAAGATAACAGGCTGTTTGGGCAGCTTCCCCCCAAAACTTCAAGGGTAATAAAGCATTTGTCAAGAGACATCTTGTACGCTCCATAATTGTTCTGTTGAATCTCTCAGCTAAACCATTCTGCTGTCGAGTGTATGTAACAGTGAAATGCCTCGTAGTTCCCTCAGATTTGCAAAATTTATCAAATTTGTGATTCACAAATTCTAAACCATTATCTGTCCTCAGATACTTTACCTTTCTGCTTGTCTGGTTTTCAACCTGCTTTTTCCATTTAAGAAATTTCCTAAAAGTTTCATCCTTCTGTTTCAGTGGATACATCCATACCTTTCTTGAAAAATCATCAATGATCGACATAAAGTATCTCGAACCTCTCATAGAAGGTACCTTTGTAGGACCCCACAAATCTGAATGAACATAATCCAAAATTCTTTTGGCAGAATGCTTCCCTTTCCCAAACTGTAAACTTTCCCATTATGCAAGGTTTTCAAAATGGGAGTTCAATGTCTTTAACTTCTCCAAGCAAACCTTATTCTGGAAGAGTTTGAAGACCTCTTTAATTGACATGAGCTAGTATGTTATGCCATAACATAGATTTATCTGTTTCTTTCCCAGATGCAACAGCAGCACTACCTGAAACTGCAGTATCCTCCAACATATAAAGACCATTCCTCAAGGTCCCCTTCAGCTTAACCAAAGAACCCTTGATAACCTTCAAAACTCCATTCTTAGATTTATAGGAATAACTCGTTTTATCTAATTCGCCCAGAGAAATTAGATTTCGTTTGAGTTCTGGAACATATCTTACATTCGTAAGAATTCTGATCATACCATCGATGTTGCAATTCGAACTGACTCAATTTCTTTTACATCACAAGCACCATTATCACCAAGTAAAATTGACCCCCCATCATTTTCCTGAAAGTAATCAAGAAATCCCGATTAGGAGTCATCTGAAATGTGCACCTTGAATCCATGATCCAAGCATTCTGAATGTTCCTGCTGGACACCATCAAAACCTTTGCTGAATCATACCCATCAGTAAAATTTGCTGCACTAGAATCCTCTATATTCTTGCTACTTGATGCTTCCTTGCTCTTATTCAAAGGGCAATTTTTTTCTAAAGTATTAGGAAACACTTTTTGGTTTTTCCCTTTATTTTCGACCTGGATTTCGACTCTTTTCCTTTTTCGTTCTTTTTCTCACTTCTGCCTCGGGCCATGAGTAACTCTCCATCCTTGCGTTCCTTTTTAATCTCGAGATTTCTCGTTTTCAATGTATCCAACACTATATCCATGGACAATGAATCCTGTCCATATTTAATAGCTGCCTTAACTTCTCGATAAGATTCTGGCAAAGAATTCAGAATAATAACTATTTGATTTTTATCCGACATCTTCTCACCGATGTTATTAAGATCAACTATAATCTTCTGGAATTCATCTACGTTCTCTTCTAAGCCTTTACTTGAGTCCATCTTATATCCAAAGAATGTCTCCTTTAGATATAATTTATTTGGAAAGGACTTAGTCAAATAAAGACTTTCTAATTTCTTCCACAACTCTGCTATAGTAGTGGCCTCATTTACTAGCCTAAGCACCCCATCTGACAGATACAGAATTATCGTTGAATAAGCCATCTCATCCATATCTCTTTTTTCAGCTTCTGTAATTGTTGGTGGAAGGTTATTTTCGTCTAAGATTTTGGCTACCTTTTTTGTACCAGAATAGCCCTAATCTTTTTCATCCATAAACCGAAATCACCTTTCCCATCAAATTTAACAACTTCAAACCGTATAGACATCGAAACCATCTGTCAAATTAATTCCAACAAAAAATATCCTGAACAAAGAATATGTCAGCACTACCACACACCCTCCTTGGATCAACTGGAGCTCTGATACCACTTGTGAGAGTTTCTGAACCTAACTTAGTTGGCCAAACAGAACGCAAACAATCAGTAGAAATAAATTGAAAGCAGTAAAGAACACCAAGATATATAGTAGTTCGACCAATTTGGTCTACATCCACTTTGAGAACCAGCTTGAATTAATTTTATTAATGAGTAATAAAGGACTTTACAAATTATAGATAATCAACGAATCACCAATCTGTAATTTCAATATCCATTGATATCGAGAGATCCGCACACAAAAAACTGAAAACAACCCCTTCTGACCGACGAACCACGCACAGACCCGTGCGTCTCTCTCACTGACAAGGGTCCTGAACCAACCGCTGTCGGACGCAACCACCATGTCGAAACTGAACTGGCAAACCATGCTCGAACCCGACAGACGAACCGCCGCCCACGCCGCAAACTAATTTGCAAGTACCACACAGCTGCTACGATCGGCGACCTTGCGCGGACACCCACGCTGAACCCGAGGACAAACGCCCATCGATCGATCGTGATCGACTTCCATCGGCGACCGCTTTCCTTTCAGTCTCGGCTACTGCCTGAAAGTTTCCCTAGGCGGCTTTTTTTCTCTCTCTCTCTCTCTTCAGCGGCTACAACCTGCTCTTGCAAAAGGTCACGCGAAATTCTGCCCTAAGTGGAGAAGAAAGGGATAATTACAAAATTGCCACTGCTCATAATTACAAGAATGCTATTGGGCTTTTAAATTCACCAAAAATCCAATAAAACCCACTTAAATTCCTTGTTATTTTCTACAAAATCGATGATCCAAAGATCATCACTATTAATCCAATTTCCCTCCTCCAACTTTACACAACGTGTATTGGGATTGGTGTCCTAAATCTCTTGTGTTCTCGTAGTTTGTAAACATTGTATAAACAAATTGTTATTAATAAAATAAATTTTATTTTATGAGCATACACTTAATCCAATAAATTAAGATTCTAAGTTATCTTATGTAATTTAAACAAGTATGTAGAGACATATAATTGTATCTTACTTAAATAATAACTTAAACGGTCTGTAATAGATGAATAAGGTTGGGTACCTTATCTTGGTGACACTACGGATACGACCTATTTTGTAGATGTTACAAATGTTGTAAAGTGCTACAAATGATCTAATCCTTATCATGTGGAGATATGTGAGCGGGAGTATCTTATACAAAGAGTTTGTATAAAATCAGACCATGAAATGGTTAATCTCATTATATAACGCCGCTAATAATGGAGACTTACATTTCACTAGGATGACCATAGGTGACATTATCTGAATCCAGGGTGAGTTATGAACTCTTGCTCATGAAGGTGGTTCTTTGATTTGTATGGGTGAGAGTGGTCAGATTGCCAACTCAATAAGCCTACCATTTTGGGAATTTGTTTGATTGGGGAGCTGGAAACACAACTATACAAAATGGAATTCATTCCTTCCCTAATGTCGGGGTAAGTAGATAAATTGCTCCCTGAAAGACTAATTCCGAGCTTGAATAATGTGGCCACGTTCTCTCCTGGCCTAAGAGGGGCTTGATCATAGTTGGACTATGACTTATTGTTTATTAGAGGAATCAGTGGTACTAAAGGAGTTAGATGTAACTATAGGGGCAAAACAGTAATTTTGGCCCAACTATACTTACGAGCAATTTGTGAAGGGTCATCGCATTGTTAATTCGTTATATACAATGGACACAGAAATATATCTATAGAGCAAAGAGTGCAACTGTCGGTTTTTAGTAGAGTGATCGATTGTTAATGGAAATTAGGTAATTTAACTAAAAAGTTTAATTAATTATCCAAGTACCAATGGAGCTTTAATCTATAGATCCACGAGATCCCCTCTATAGCTAAATAGGGATTTAATTGAGTATTAATTTTTAGATTAATTTGAATTGTTTAAATTAATTGAGAGAATTAATTATATATGAAATAATTAATTAAATAAATTATATGTGATATAATTAATATAATATGTTTGATACATTATAATATAATATATTTTGAGAGGAATTTAAATACGATTCAAGTACTAATTACATGGATGAGATTCATATAATTGAATTTAATATAAATATAATTTATATTAAATACTATAAATAGTTGAGAGGAACTAAATATCTGGATATGATTCAAATATTAATTATATGGATGAGATTCATATAATTGAATTTAGTATTAATATGATTTATACTAAATGTCACACATTGTTGAAAGAAAATAAAACTATAGGTTATATGTTGTAGTTTGATATAATATATATAATTATTTTATTTTAATTATTTTTATTTATAATTTAATTAAAGGCAGAGAGTTACAACTCCTTCCCCTAATTTCTCTCAAGAAACGTACAGGGAATGAAAATTCATTCGTCTTCTTCCATTTTGTGTGGATCTAAAAGAAAAACTCTCTCCGTTTACTCCCAAAAATTCACAGAGAAGAAAGGTTCCTCTCCTCCCTCTCAATCTCTCCCCCCTTCCAAATCTAGAGGAGAGCCCACCACTCCTGTATTTTATCAATCACAAGGAGTATATAGAAGGTTCGTTTTGTGGTGGTGTCCTGATCGGAGAAGAGATTGTGATCTAGATCGGGGGAAATCGTGAAGAAGTGTTCTTCAAGGATATGTATGTTTCTTCCTCCTTTTCCCATAAAAAGCATGCTATAAATTTAGGTTCATTAATACATAATCTTCTTCTTGTTATTCTATAATTGTGAAATTATGTGAAAACGAAAATATAGGATCGATGTCACTGGTTTTCCTTCAATTGGTATCAGAGCGGTGGTTTCATTCCCAATTTTTTTATTCCAGAATTTAATTGCAGAATTTATTTCATATGATGAATGTTTTGTGGAATATGGTTTGCAATTTGGATGGTTTCAGGATTGGATTCTTAATTTTACAGATTTCCATTTACAAATTTTGATTTGTAAGAGCCCTTTGTTTTTTGGCATAAATGCTCTCTAGTCTATAAATTTGATGGAGTCAATCGTTTTGTTCCCGACTATTTTCTGGTGAAAACGGGGCTCAAATCGGACAGAATTCGAAGAAGATCGAATTTGTATAGGAGGCGACTGTATAGTAGTATCGCGACGCTGTGCCGTGACGCTACGATGCCACGAACGGAGATCTTCTCTGTAGTGTCGCGACGCTCTGAGACAAAGAAGAAACGCAGTTCAGCACTGGTTCGTGCGCAATTCGATTTGATTTGGAGCTCATTCGGGTTCGATTCGTTTGGTTCGAGCGGTTTAAGGGCAGTTCGATTGTTGAATGGTCTGGTTCGAGCTGTTTCAAGACCCGATTCACTTGTTTCAAACCAGTTAAGCTATTTATTAATGTAATAGGTAGTTTTTGATTAATTAAATTAATATAAACATTATATTAATATAATTAATAGTTTTAAGAGTCAAATCCCGATCCATAATTGTTGTTTAAATTATGCATATGATGTATAGTTTAATTGTTTTATATATGTCATATAGTAAAATCGCACCATAGGTTATGCATCATTTATATTATAAATGTTATAATATATGTCTGCATGATTTAATTTTATAGCATGCGCATGCATCATATAATATAAGTGTTATGCTTGCATGCATAAATAATATAGTCATGTATCATCTATATTATAATAGTTATAATATATAGTTTGGATGTATGGATGCACTGTATGTTATTTATTTTATTACTTTAGTATATAAGTGTTATATATATATAGTAATGAAATGGGAATTGCATGATGCATGACATTACTTTATATATTTTTATAAACGTTATAATTTTATAAAGTATGTCCTTCGATACAATATATGATTTTAATCTGTTTTAATTTTTTGTTTAAAATCGTTATAACAAATTGAAATTAGAAATTTAAATCAATAATTCAGAATTGCATGCAAACTTAGATAAAATCATTTTTTAAAATAGTTTTAAAATTTGATTCACATAGACCTAAGATCACAAATTTCTAATGAGATTAGAAAGTTTAATCTTTTAATCAGTTTAATATGATTAAATTAGTTTTAATAAAAGATTAAATTTGTAGCAAATGTAACTAAGGGACCTTTTGTCTAAGACTAGTTCTGTCTAGGCTAGGGTATTTAAGTTGATGAAAACGTAACACCCCTACCTAGAAGCTGATATGGAAAGGTGAATTATATAAATTTGCTACATGCAATTGTTGATTGACGTTTGTTAAAGTGTTTAATGAACATTAATAAAAAAAAAATTGTTTAACTATCCAAAGTAAGTGTTACTTTTGGGCAAACTTAAACAATCACTTAGTAAAAATAATTAGTCGTATTTTTCCTAAGTAAAATAAACCCTAGGTTATTAAAATACTCAGTGGGAGGAAAAGATGTATATGATACATCATTTTTTCTACTCACGTTTCTCTTTTAATGTTCACACCGTGAGACTCATGCTTGGCCTTGAGACGCCCTAGGAGCATCTCCCTTCAGATGGTGTTTGCATGGGTCAATATCAATGTGAATGGAGAGAGTATTTATAGTAAGCGGGAGAGGAATGTATGTCAACATGTCTTGCGGTCTCCTTCATTGGTTTGCACCATGAGATCTTCTTGCACGACCTCGAGGCACCATGAGAGCGTCCTTCTTCGGATGGTTTGTGCAGTAGATCAATATCAAGGTGAACTCCAGAAATGGGGAGGGTCGCTTTAGTTTTTATCCTAGTCAATTTTTCCCTTCGGTTGGCTCATTGGAGCGGAACTCTAGGGTCTAAAATGAAGGGTCATACTTACGAGAATTTGTTAAGCTAGGTAATGATTTCTTGACCAAATAAATGATGACTGATTGTTATAGAAATAAGAGTTATTCTAGTGTAATGATTGGTTGAGAGTGTCTTAATTCAATGAAGGGACAACTGACTGGTGGCTTTTGTCGTAAATCACTGAAGCATTATTGCAAAATTAGATGTTAAGTGAGGTTTATTTAGATTTTTCTAAACTTGATTGGATGTTTTAAAGTTATGCTAATCTAATATAGATCAATTTGTTTATTTTTTAGGAAAAATGTCAAACATTACTTTTCTATGAGTTATCTTTTCTAGTTTGACCGACTTTAATTATACGACGTGGAAAAAATCACTTAAAACCTATTTTTTGGTTAACGACCTAAACATTGTCATGACTGAGGATTATCCTCAAGTTCAAATATCTTGAAATGAAGGTCCAAAGTGCTATTTATAGAGTTTAAATGCCGACAGCAATCATGATTGCGTTATGTCTCACTGCTGCATTTGTCGCGGTATGGGCAATGTCCCATCATCTTATCTTGTTGATACTCCCAAAGTATGCGTTCGAGCTTGATTTAACTGAAGTATCAACGCATTCTACCCATCTTGCAATCATCCTTCTATTATGATTATAACTTTATAGTCGCAACATCCATGCGATGATCGCATTCGCTCGATGACCGCAACTTCTCGTTGATGACCGCATTCGCTTGATTACCGCAACTTCTATGCGATGGACTCATGCGATCACTGCATGCGTGCGTCTATGCGATAGCTCAGCTTTCACCGAATGCATTTGTCTTTGCGATCGCCTGGTTTCAGCGCATATGTTTGATTGCAATTACTTATTTCCAGCGCATGCGTTTGATGCTTGCGATAGCTGAAAAAAATACACTTTGGCACCGAGTAACGCATAATATTGGGATCAGTGAGAATTTAGGTGCTAATCAACGCAAAACTCAAATTTTCACAAATTCTAAGTATTATCACCGTATTTTCTACTTGTTATCCCTCATAATTCTAAATAAAAGGCTTATAATAACTGACATTTCTGCCAGTTATCAGTTCCTTCAAAGAGTGTTTCTGAAACACATTTTGAGTTATGGAGAGGTTGTAAAGGTAGTTTACGCCACTTCAGAATTTGGGGATGTCCAACCCATGTGCTAATCACAGACCCCAAAAAGTTGGAACCTCATTCAAAAGTATGCTTATTTGTAGGCTACCCCAAGGAAACGAGAGGTGGGTACTTCTTTGATCCAAGTGAGAATAAAATGTTTGTATCGACAAACGCTACTTTATTGGAAGAAGACCACATAAGGGATCACAAGCCATGAAATACAATTGTTTTAACTGAAATTTCTAATGAATCTACTTAGACTTCAACAATGGTTGTTAAAGAGGTTGATACATCAATAAGAGTTGTTGATGTGGGTTCATCTAGTCATCCATCTCAAGAGTTGAGATTGCCTCAACGTAGTGGAAAGGTTATGAACCCACCTGTACAGTACATAGGTTTAACAATAGCCCAAGACATCATAGTTGATGATGGAGTTGATGATCCTTTGTCTTATAAATAAGCAATGGAAGATGTTGACAGGGATGAATAGATTAAAGCCATGAATCAAAAAATGGAGTCCATGTACTTCAGTTCTGTTTGGGAGCTTGTAGATTAACCTGGTGGGGTAAAACTTGGTTGTAAATGGATCTACAAGAGGAAAAGAGGTGTAGATGGAAAGGTACAGACCTTTAACGCTAAACTTGTGGCAAATGGTTATACCCAGGTTGAGGGAGTGGACTATGAAGAAACTTTCTCACCTATTGTCATGCTAAAGTTTATCAGAATTCTTGTCTATAGCCACATATTATAACTATGAAATATGGCAAATGAACATCAAGACTGCCTTTTTTAATGGTAATCTTGAAGAGACCATCTACATGAATCAACCAGAAGAATTCATTGAACAAGATCAAGAGAAAAGGGTTTGAAAGCTTAATCGGTCCATTTATGGACCGAAACAAGCATTTCGATCTTAGAATATAAGATTTGAATAAACATTTTGTGATGTAATAATATGAGATATTTTATTCACTACAGTCTTTGAAATATGAGATTTTTTAGTTGCATTAACCACAAACCAATATACTAAGATTCCTGGTTATTGTTGTAACTTAAGCATGTATATGGAGACATACAAGTGGATCGTGCTTTAAGTGATAACCTTGTTGGGATTCGTGTCCTAATTCTCCTGGAGTCTCGTAGTTTGTAATCTATAAACATTGTTATGAATAAAAATAAGTTATTTTATTCGACATTTACTCATATCCAATAAACAAAGCTCCATGGTTATTGTATATAAACTTAAGCATGTATATGAGATATACAAGTGGATCATGTCTTAAGTGATAATCTAAATAGGTCTTTAGTATAAGAATTAAGGAGGGATACCTGATCATAGTGATAATACTGATACGATCTGCTTTGTAGAGGTTTACAAGTGTTGTGAACTACTACAGGTGGTAGATCCTGACCATTCATGTGGAGACATGTGAGCGGGAGTGTCCTATACAAAGAGTTTGTATAAGACCGGACCATGAGATGACTAGTCTCTGTACATAACGCCGTTGATACTTGAGACTTACATCTTACCTAAACGACCATAGGTGACATGACCTAGGCTCGGGCTTTTTCGTTCACCCTTACCCACATATTATAAACATCCCGAACATTTCGGGTCGTCGTTGAACTGGGAACTGGAGGACGCTCCTTCGTTAACACAAACCTCAAGTCATCCGCTACTAATATTGTATTGATATTTGATTTCCAATTCGAGTAACCGTCTCCGTTAAATTTGTCAGAAGCAAGCAGTTATATAATCAAGTTTGACATTGTTGAAACATTTTAAACACATTCTATTAAATATGCATCTAAATCCATTTTAGCAAAGCTAATAAAGTACCTAATAAATCTTTATTTATTTGCAACGATATTTAAGTGATTTAGAACAAGTGCTATCATGGAGCAGTCAAGAATTTCTTCACAGAAGAAAAACAGTTCTTAACCAAATACTATTATATAGAATAACTCATATCCCAATAGTTCTTTTGGTTATCATTTCCGGTCAAGATTTGTACTAACACTTAATAATTCTTGTAAGTGTGACCCGCCATTTTCAGATCTTATAGGACGGTATAATATGCCTCCGAGATAGAAGACAATATCCAAGACGGAACTATAAGACCCTATTCATTTTATTGAAGCTTAGGTTGTTCCAAATCCTATGTTATAACCCTCCATAGGGATTGCCGCAGTTAACAACTAGCTAGTGCCGCATAAAAACGACAGCAAGCGCAACATAGGAATCTTAAGGTTCAAACTAATGGAGGAGACCGTAGGACAATATTGACATATTTCCTTTACCCACTTACTGTGAACCACTTCCCTCATTCACCTTGTTATTGACCCATACAAACACTTTCCGTATGGAGCAGTCGAGGTAAAATCGATAAGAAGTCGAGCATGGATCTCACGGTGTGAACTCTTGAGGATGTGAGAGCTAATAACTATATATCAAATATATTGTTAATCTCTCACTGAAGTGTTCTAAATATTTGGGTTGATTACTTAGGCATGATGACTAATTTTATACAACCTAAGTCTAAATGGTTTATCCAAATATAACTTTTATAATTGGATTTAACCTACAGTGTCTAGGTGATAGACCATTTTATTACCTCACATCGCTCACACAAGCTCATAAAATTAGTTAACAACTCTCAATTATTCGGTCATAATCCCCAGGTAGGAGGTGTTTCGTAAGCCGTCAACTTAAGTAACCCTAACCTTATACAAATTTATGAACAGATGAGTTTGTAACCGTATTTTATAAGACAACAATCTATTTTAACGTTTAAAATTAGTTGTTAACCTAAGTAAGCATGCAACTGTTCTTTGTTATAGATTTTAAATGTCTAACCAATTTTATAAGAACTTACAAAAGTTAGACATGCTTAACATCCACAACATTCAACAAAGATATCTAATATAACTATTATATTAAACATAACCCTAACATGCATATTATATATTATAATAATTATAACATACTGTCAATGCATGTAACATGCTTCCTACGGTGGGGTTTTAAATCTACATGGCATACTGTATGCATATACATGAATTTATATAATTATCACATACATCTCATGCATAAACAATTAAATACTAACTGTTATGGTTTTCGTTTTGGCATAAACAAGTAAATAGATAGCTAACTATTACAAATAGCTTCATAACCGAACCCAAAACAACTTGAATTGTGCCGGACGAGTCTGAACCAGACCAACAAATTCTAAATTGGACCAACCACAACCATTTGAGGCTAAACCAGATTGAACCTTGAGTAAACCGTCGAACCGGTTGCTCTCGGTCCAACCTCAATATGATGCTAAGACCGATTGTGTAACGCCTGGATGTAATTGTCTAGTGTCATTGCCTGGGGTTGAGAGGAAGTACACGATCGTATAGTATTTGCTGAAAGCTAGACGATCGTTTAGCTCTATCACATAGGACTAGGCGATCGTTTAGTTCCATCGCAGTACAATCGCTTAGCTCCATCGCATAGTACTAAACGATCGCATAACACCATCGTCCGACGCATTGAAGTCATCGTTTAGTATCTGCCGTAGCTAAACAATCGCATAGCTCCATCGTATAGAACATCATCGCGTCGCATAGAACTTATCTACACGATCGCTTAGCTCCGCAACCAAACGAACGCTCAGTGGAATCGCGTAACACTTCATCGCATCGTTTAGCGCGCATCTTTCCTAAACGATCGTATAGAGCCATCGTTTAGCAAAATCAACGTATCGTCTAGTTCCCATGACAAAACTAAACGATCGCATAATGCTATCGTATAGCAAATGAATGCATCGCTTAGCTCTCGCACGTACACGATCGTTTAACGTTCAATATCACAACAACCAGTGCATATTACTAAACGATCGTCTAGCTTTTCTTCTCATCGTGTAATGTCTGGAGCTAAACGATCGTTTAGCAACTGGACCTCAGCAACAAATTTAAGCAGAAGCTGAAAAATCTGAAACAACAGCTCAACCTCCTTCGCTTGTTTCTTTAATTACATCTTAATTTCAACTCTAATGACTCCAAATAAATTACAGACTCTTGCTAACACATAAAGCTCATCAAACAAGAGCCAATTACAAATTTAATTTAGAGATTAAAGAGAATTAAAATGCCAAAACAGATAAAACCATAGCAGTGCATCAGTTTCATATATCTCATGAAAAAAACACCCACCTTGCCAAAATTAGACCGAATTAAAAGCTTAAAATATACTCTAATACCAATTGAAAGATTTAAACAACATGCAGCAGAAGTATCAAAGATCCATAAGCATTCTAATTCACTAATTTTGGCAAAAACTAAAGCATGTTCTTCTTAAAAAGTGGGTTTTCAGAACATACCTTTGATGAATTCTTCAAGAAAATGTCTGTTCAGCTGCTATCTTCACTTGATATCAACGTGAACCACCTCAAAGCCTTCCCTACTATGCTCTTGGAGCTTTAGGCAGAGTTGTGGGACTCAAGAACAGCTTGAAGAAGTGATCACAGCTAGGTCAAAAAATACCGTTTTACAGCTAAATCGATCTTTCACAGGTTGTTCGTAATCACAACTAGGTCAAAAATACCGTTTTACCCCTGTGACTACATCTTGTTCTTTAAGTTTCTACTGATTCTCTAATGAATAATTCTGATTCATAATCTCTATGAATCAAATCCTTTCTTTATCATGAGAAGGCGAGGCCCCGATTGTTCAAGACCTGGAATCAGTACTTAAGAGAACAACCTATCTGCTAATCCTAAATAGAGTAGGAGTGAATTTCATCTTGCAAGGCCATGTCTCCAACTATTCATCCGGTCTTATCCCAAAATGGTAAGCTTATTGAGCAGTGCTGTTGAACTACTCTCACGTTTGCAGATCAAAGGATAATCCTGAAAAACAGGAGTTCATAGCTAGCTCAGGATTAAGATCGAGTTAAACTAGGTTATATAATAAATGAAATAGTCAGTTTTAACAGTGAACGGTCGTTATAAAGAAAAGTGACTAATTTTGTGGTCCAGTCTATATGCAAGCTCATTGCATAGGATGCCACCACTCTCATGTCTTAACATGAACGATTTGTGGATCACATCGTTTGTAGCACCTTACAACTTCTTGTAACAATTACAGAGTGGGCCACATCTAATAGTGTTACCAGGATAAGATACCCAATTTCATCCATATACTCATTAGACCATTTAGGCTATATACTGTCAACTTGATCCTGTTTATGTCACTACATAAAGTTACAGCATTCAGACTATAACCAAGGATGCGTTTATTAGATTTTCATAATAAGATGCAAAATCAACAAGTCATTGTTATTGATAAAATAGAATGTTTAACAGAACTATGAGTTCTAGGACATTCCTAACACACACTTTATTGTGATAATATTGGTGCTGTAGCAGATTCTAAGGAACCTATGAGTCATCGAAAAGGCAAATACATTGAACAAAAATATCAATTGATTCGGGAGATTGTGCCTCGAGGTGACGTGACTGTCATGAAGGTTGTTTGGGAGCACACTGTTGCGTATCTGTTTACAAAGGCTCTCACGGCTAAACTGTTTGAGGATTATCTAGAAAGTCTGGGTCTACGGGATATGCGGCATATTGTCTAGGGCAAATGGGAGATGCTACTGGGGTATAGTACATACTTTAGTTTATTGTATTTTGTACTTTATTTGTATTGTACATCAGGCTCCCTAAGCTTTAGGACAAGTGGAGATTGTTAGGATTGGTATCCTAAATCTCTTGTATTCTCATAGTTTGTAAACATTGTATAACAAATGGTTATTAATAAAATAATTGTTATTTATGAGCATACATTCAATCCAATAAACTAAGATCCTAGGTTATTTTATGTAATTTAAACAAGTATGTAGAGACATATATGTGGATCTTATTTAAATAATAACCTAAACGGTCTGTAGTAGATGGATAAGGTTGGGTACTTTATCCTGGTGACACTACGATACAACCTGCTTTTTAGATGTTATAAGTGTTGTAAAGTGCTACAAATGATTTGATCCTAATCATTCATGTGGAGACATGTGAACGGAGGTATCCTATACAAAGAGTTTGTATAAGACCGGACTACGAAATGGTTAGTCTCATTATATAACACTGTTAATAATGGAGACTTACATTTCATTAGGATGACCATAGGTGATAAATTGGCCACACCTTCTCCTGGCCCAAGAGGGGCTTGATCATAGTTGAACTATGACTTATTGTTTATTAGAGAAATCAGTGGTACTTAAGGAGTTAGATGTAACTACAAGGAAAAAACAGTAATTTTGGCTCAGCTGTACTTACGAGCAATTTGTGAAGGGTCATCGCACTATTGATTGGTTATATCCAATGAACACAGAAATATATCTATAGTGCGAAGAGTGCAACTATCAGTCTTTAGTGGGGTGACCGATAGTTAATGGATGTTAGGTAATTTAATTAAAAAGTTTAATTAATTATCCAAGTTCCACTAGAGCTTCAATCGTCCATGAGGTCCCATCTGTAGCTCAATAGAGATTTAGTTGAGAATTAATTTTTGGATTAATTTGAATTGTTCAAATTAATTGAGGGAATTAATTAAATTAATTATATGTGATATAATTAATATAATGTATTTGATACATTATAACATAAAATATTTTGACAGGAATTTGAATATGATTCAAGAACTGATTATATGAGTGAGATTCATATAATTACATTCAATATAAATATGATTTATATTAAATACTATAAATAGTTTAGAGGAATTAAATATTTGGATATGATTCAAATATTAATTGTATGGATGAGATTCATATAATTGAATTTAGTATAAATATGATTTATATTAAATGTCATGCATTGTTAAGAGAAAATAAAACTATATGTTATATTGTATTTGATACAATATAAAACTATAGGTTATATGTTGTATTTGATATAACATATAGTATATACTGTGTGTATTATTATATATTATATCATTTTAATTAAATTAAATTAATTTTATTTTTAATTTAGTTAAAGGGAGGGAGTTAACTCCCTCTAATTTCTCTCGAGAAACATGTAGGGAGTGAAAATTCATTCGTCTTCTTCCATTTTCTGTGGATCTAAAAAAATTTCTCTCAATTTACTCCAAAAAAATTCACAGAGAAGAAAGGTTATTCTTCTCCCTCTTAAGCTCTTCCCCCTCTTCCAAATCTAGGGCAGTGCCCATCAATCCTGTTTTTTCTCAATCCCAAGAAGTATACAAAAGGTTCGTTTTGTGGTGGTGTCGTGATCGTAGAAGAGATCGTGATCTTGATCGAGGAAAATTGTGAAGAAGTGTTCTTCGAGGGTATGTATGTTTCTTCATCTTTTCCCCCCAAAAAAAAGCATGTTGTAAATTTAGGTTTATTGATGCATAATCGTCTTCTTGTTATTCTGTAATTATGAAATTCTATGAAAACGAAAAAATGGGATTGATCCCTGCTTCCACTGTGAAACTATCACTGGCTTTCCTTCAACTTGTTCCTAAGAAAATAAACAAAATGATATGATAGATTTAGCCAAACAAAAATGAAAACTCCCTAATAGAATTGGAAATCAGATCGAGAAAAATTCATAAAATCGAGAAAAACAAGAAAAAAAAATACCCATCAGAACCACTAGGATTAACAATCTTGATTGAAAATTGTTGAGAATCAAAGAAAAGAAGCTTACAAGAAGGTTAAAAACTTATGATAAGATGCGTACTTTGAGGAGAATTCCTTGTACAATGAATTGAGGATCAATAGAAATAGAAGAACTCGGAAGATGGAGGAAAGGAAATAGTGGAATTGGAGTATTGAGGGAAGGGGGTTAGGCGATTGGGAGAAGGGGAAAAGAAAGGGGGTTGGGGTTCCCGCAAAAAGAGGGAAAGCAAGGGGAGCTGGGGTTCTGGTGGCTAGGGGAAAGGAAGGGTTAGGGTAAAAGGGAAAAGAAGGTGAAAAGGGAAAAACCCATTATCGAGCTTAAAATGAGATTTTTAACAAATCTCTCTGGATGCTATAGATGGTGTCGGGGAAACGCAACTCTTCCGACAGTTTTTTAAAACCACCGAGATATGTGTGGAAGATAATTAAATTTTTTAGTTAACATATCCTGATGTCGTATTGCGTCGAGAAAAGGGATCTATCCTGACGTCCATTATATAGCGTACCCACAGTTTTTGCCCACCCAACACCAACAAAATTCGAATGGAATTTGGAACGATCATTTCGTTGCTCATGGAAATCTTCATGTCTGATTTCCTTCATGTTATCCATTTTCTACCTATGTTTTCAAAAAATAATTCAATTTTTAAAATATGATGTCGTTACAAACTTATTTCAGTTTTTAGATTTTGACTAAGAAATCATTAAAGAAATGTGAAAACCATGGTAAAGAAATTGGAAAAAAATAATATAAAATTTTAAAACATGAAACTATAAATGAAATTTGGTTATCAAATAATTGATAAGTTTATAGAGAAGGCAGATATAAATGGAGGTGGATACATTAAGGTTTCAACCACAATTACTAAGGGATTGAAAATGATCTTAAATACTAAGCCTACGCTCAATAGACTTTTACATAAGGAAATAAACTAACACTAATTAATATAATACAAAATGTATTTACATCAATATAAATACTCTAATATTCATTAACTTTGAAGTTAATTGCTTAAAGGTTAAATTATAAATTTAGATGTTTTATTTTTAAAATTGAATGATTGTGTCTATTTAATCTTTATATTTTAAAGAGTTATCAATATGTCTCATACTTTTAAGGTGTAATAAATCGTTGTCATTAACTTTGTCAATTTACACTTATGCCATGAAGTGTCTAATTTTTTTTTTTTTTTTTGAAAGATATTGTAATTAAAGTGTGGGATAGGGGAATCGAACCTCAAGTCTTGAGGTCGATAATATGAACACTATGCCACTGCTATACTCTTGTTAGCACTAAGTGTCTAAATTTGTCCAAAACTAATCCCATCCTTAAATAGTAAAATGAGTATATTAATATAGATATATTAGATACAAAATTGAAAAGTCTCTTATCTATTAGATTCATTTTAAAATGGTGTTTTGAGATGAGAACATTACAAGTCTAAAAGTCTAGTTTAAACGAGAATTTAGATAGCTTAAATTTATATAAAATGAGGGAATGGAGAGTCGAATCTAAAATCCATCAATTAATTATATGTATTTTAATTAGTTGGACTAAATTCAGATTAACAAAGTGTGTTATTTCATCTATAAAAATGAAAATACAACCATAAAACCCTGAATTTTCAATTATTCTCCTACTATCATAAATTGTAAAAGCAATCACTATGGCCTTTTATCCAACTTGCCTACCCCATCCCTACCCCCCAATATCCCTTGCACAACTATGTTTCCTACGATCATCTTTCTCCTTTTTTATTTTTCCCCACTAAATCTCTTCCTTCATCATGAGCCCCAATTCTATCGTCACGTTTTTTTTTTCATTTTTTTTTTTTAACATTGATGAAAAGCTGTGAAACTTGAACTTGAAACTATGGAGATAAATAATACATGGAGTGTTGTTTCTTTATGCCCCATCACAAACATTCATTAAGTGGAAGAAGATATACAAAAGTCAAGTATAAGACCGATGGATCTATAGAAAGATACAAAGTTTGTTTTGTTGTTAAAGGGTATTCCCAACGAGGGGGTTTAGATTTTATTGAGATTTTTTGTCGAAAAGCTAGTGTTGTGCGTGTTCTTCTATGGTTGTTTCTTTGAATTGGTCCCTTATTCATCTTGATGTGAACAACGATTTTCTTCGTGGTGATTTGTTTGAAGAAGTCTACATGAATCTACCCTTGGGTTACTCACCAAAAGGACATGTTTTAAGTCAAGGAGAGCATCATGTGTTTAAATTACATAAGTCCATATATGGTTTCAAGTAAGTTTCTTGTCAATAGTTTGGTTTCTCATCAATAGTTTACTAAGTTCTCTTCTACCATTTTATCTCTTGGTTTTCAAAAATTTAAGTACGATTATTCTCTGTTTTTAAAGGGTTTTGATTCTAACTTTATGATTCTTTGGGTGTATGTTGATGATATAATCATCGTTAGAATAAATTCTTCTGTTATTGCTCAACTAAAGTTCATTCTCAACAAAAGTTTTAAGCTTAAGGATTTGGGAGATCTTAAATACTTTTTTGGTCTTGAATTTTCTTGTTCTTCTAAGGGAATATACTTGTCACAAAAGCGTTATCCTTTACAAATTCTTGAAGATGTTGGAGTACTTGGATCTCCCCATAGATCCATCTCAATTTGCGACAAACTCGTGACGATTTGTTAGATGATCATTCATCTTATAGGAGACTAATTGGTAGATTATTATATTTGGCCATCTTTCGACCTAATATTAGTATTTCTGTCAAAAGACTTGATCAGTTTGTATCTAAGTCACAAGTCTCATCTCTCAGCTACTCATCATTTGTTGAAATATTTGAAGACAACACCTCGGCAATATGTTTTACTTCACCCCACAACTAGTGTTTTGAAGACAATACTTGGGCAAGGTAGGATACCTTGATACATAACATTCGACAATTGGATTTTGTGTGTTCATTGGTGTCATGGAAATCTAAGAAACAAACTAATGTTTCTTGATCATCAACGGAAGCTTAGTATAGGACTTTGACGTTGAGTGCTTGTGAACTTGTTTGGTTATCTCCTTTGCAATATGATTTACAAGTTTTGTCATCCTCACCATATATATATATTTTTTTTGTGATAATTAGGTTGGAGTTCATATTGCCTCTAATCCAACATTACATGAAATGGACAAAACATACTGTTGGGAATGACTAGTGGCCCAGGGCCTATAACAAAAGTAAAAGGATTTGGAAGCTCTTGTCGCACATTGGAAGTTTTGATAATGAGGAGTGGGTATAAATATAAAGGAGTCTAAAGGAGCTTCCAAATTGTGATGTGATGGAAGTTAGAGCCTTTCTCCATACGCGCACACCATCAATTTATCCTAACCATTGTATTAATTAATCCAAACGTTTAGCTTGAGTCTATTTATTTTTCAGAACATTTTTCAAGGCCATTTAACCTCCAGAAAATTGTTGTGTTTTTCACCTATATATACATAGGCATTTTTGAGTCGGAGATAGAACAATCATCTTCTTCTCTTCTTCTCTGTTTCCTCTCTTCCTAAAACACTGTTATGAGCATTCTTTTCTGGTCGATTCTATTCCTAGTTTCGGTGAGTGCACGCTTGAATTAGGGAGTTGTATTAATCTTGAGGAGCAATCGGCATACACGATTTAGTACCAAGACTGCACCGAAATTTACTTTCAAGATAGTGATTTCTACGACACAAACAATACATATCCAACTTATCAACGACTAACAATAAATTTGTTCCACACTCTAGTTTTACGATTCGAAAGCAAGTCATTTGAAATCTCGGTCGAGATTGGAGTCGAAATCTGAACTAAATTTGTTTTTGGTAAACAATATTCGTCTTTATTTGGTCTGTTGGAAGAGTTGTCTTTGTCTCGATCTTCGTTCTCTCTGCTGGCAAGAGTAAGCAATTTTATTTCTTCTTTAATTTGTTGCCCCTTGGACTAATATGAGGTTTCTTTACTAGAAATTTTAATTTGTTAGCATTTGGAGTATGTGATTGTCTTTTGACTTATCTGAGACTTTTATTTTAATTTGTGTTGTTATCTCTTGAATGTCGATTTGAATTCTAATAACATATGTTAGGGAACTTTCTATTTTGCTTAATAGAAATCAATGAGTTTATTCTTGATAAATTGAATAGGAAAATTTAAATCTCTTTGGAATTTTGAAGCTTGTCTTTGGAGATATTGAATGTTTCTGCAGGGGATGATAAACCTCTTTTGGATCTTTATTTCATTTTTCATTTTGTTGTTGGGAAGAAATTTTGAAAGATTTATTATGATTCTCTAATTTTGAGCTAAGGGATGATATGAAATTAGGAAAGACTTTTCATTCAAAATTGAGAAGAAAAGTAGATATTGGGCATAATAAATTAAGGAAAAAATGATGACTCAAATAAATAAATAAATAATATATGTATGTATATTTTAGCGGTCGGTTCACCTAGGCACTGCAAGTCCCATTGTTAGATCCTAGCTCAATCAACGTTGAGTAAAACAGTATATGAATGGTTGAAAATTTTGCTGAAGAAAATGTAATTTGCAGGCTTCCTAATGTATTGATTAATAGAAGACTTTTAAGTCTATAATGGATGTTTTTCTTAATAAAAAAAAAAAAAAAAAAATCACGAATGGATTTTATTCTAAGCTTATTTTCGAAACGATTTGTTGGTTGAATCATCCAACTGAAAGTATGATTTGAGATAGTTGGAGAGACAACTCAATATATGAAATTTCACTTTGTAAAGAATAAATTAATGGATTGAGTTATGCTCCTTAAATTAGTGGATTGATTTATGCTCATTAAATTAGTGGATTGATTTATGCTTATTGACATATGTGCTTGTGATAGATAGTTTAAGTACTGTTGATTTGGATGATGATGACATTGAGATTTTTTTAAAAAAAATTCAAAGCCATATGTTGAAGATATTATTATTTTCTTAGTTTGTTGAGCATGTTTGCTAGGTTTTTAAAGGATGTATATTTTCTATGTTAATTTTTCCAAAATTGTGTTGATTATTTACTTTAAATGCTAATTTTGTAGGTAAAACGGTTCCCGAGGCATTTAAGAGTTATTAAGAGAAAATTGTGCCAAAAGGATAAAAAATGATAAAAAAAAATCAACAAATTGAAGAGAATCAAGTAATTACTGAAATGCCATCGAGTATCATTGAGTAAGACCATCGAGTAATGCATCAAGTAAATGCCAGTGAATGCTATCGAGTAATCAAGTAATCAAGTAATCAATTAATCGAATAATCGAGTAAATTGTCATCGAGTAATTACTGAAATGTCATCGACTATAATCGAGTAAGGTTGTCGAGTCATCGAGTAATTATTAAAAAGGTAATCGAGTAAATGCTATCGAGTAATCGAGCATCGTGTATCGAGTAAAGGACCATCGAGCATTGAGTATCGAGTTAAAGACAGAACGCTCACTCTTTGCTGCAAAAACTCGATGCATTGCAACGCTCCTCACAGTGTTGCAACACTCCAAATTTTGATGCGATTCATCCCTGTGCCTTGTTCAACCAAGGGTCAGCACAATGTTGCAACGTTAGCCCAGCGCTTCTTGGCTTTTTTACGATTTAACATTGCAATGTTGGCTTTAGACGTTGCATCGCTATCCTTACAACTATAAATATTTTTCTTTCATTTTTGCCGAAGGGAGGAAGCACAATTTCGATGGAGGTTGGAATTTCTCTCTGTATCAATTAATCTCTATGGTAATTTTGTTTCCTATCTAGGTTAGATTTTGATTTCTTTTTTATTTGTAATCAATAACTTGTAGTTCTTCATGAATTTGTCTATCGATTTATGAAGTACTTGAATCTTGTTTCTATTTCAAGAGTTCTTGCAAATTCTTTTGAGTTTTCTAGTTTTCTTTATTATTAGCAATCTGAATTTGAGCATTCTTGAATATGATTTTAATTCTTAAAGCATGTTTAGCCTAGATGCTTGGTTTTGTCACATTCACTCATGATTGAATATGTTGCTTTTAATGTGTTCGATAGAATGTCTAGCCAAGATCTTCAAGAGGCAATAGTAATTGTTTGTTGAATGGTTGTAACCTAGAACGCACTAATGACTAGATTTGGAGAAAAATCAGTTAATTGAGTAAGCTATCTTAACAATTAATTGACGCAATTGAATCCTAAAACTTAATGCGCATGTTTTCTCTTCTATATGACTGCTAAGGAACCCAATAGAGGTAGAAGCATGTAGATAGATTAGGGTTTGGGCTATCCTATCTTAATCGTTGATTAGGACGCTTTCTTGACTAGGTTATGCTAGTTGTCTGCCTTTATAGTGACTAGTTTAATCTAGATTAAGTAAGTAGTTGCATGCTTAATTCCATTGTGAATTAAATTTGTAGAATTCAATGATAAGAATTGCAATGAACGTCTAATTTGGATTAGAAGTAAGATTGTTCTAAACTTGGTTACAACTACCCTTTATCTTTTGATTTTTAGCATGTTTCTTGTCTTAATCAACCCTTCCCCCTCGGTTTTATAGCTTTCATAGTTAAGCTTGGTTAAAGAAATGATTAAATAACATTTTTCGATGGATCAACCTCTTACTTCCACTTTAACTACGAGTTAGTTAGGTTGTTGTTCGAGCTTTATAAATATTGTTTGTTTTGGGTTAGGTAGAACTAACGACACCTACTTAACGTTCGGACAATGTTATTCATCATATATTAGATAAGTATATACTATAATATTTCATGAGTAGTAAATGACATATGCAATAAGAAAATAATAATAATATTATTATTGTATTGCTTTTCATAACTCAAATGAAATGCCATATTGATCAATTTTGAGCAAATTTAATTATCATGTTAGCGTGGATTGGAAATAAACCTGTATGTATTACATTTGACAAAGTTTATTTATGATTCACGCATAAATGGTCATGTTCAAAAATATTATATTTGATCATTAATTCCATGAAGTTGACAAGTGTTGTTGGTACTTTTAATTTAATTTAGCTGCATAACATTACCAAAATACCCAACAAGCATTAGCTCTCCTTGAAAAGGTGTTATTACCTAGCTTGTTGATAGAATGAAAATCTGCAAAATCCATTATTTCTATGTGAACGCATGTAGATTTTGATGGTAGTTAAAATATTGTCTAGCTATAAAATATGTGATATTTAGAGATATCTTTGTAGAGATATTTAGAGGGTCGTTGTCTCTATCAAGTGGTATCTAAGCCATGACCTTGACTTAGCCAAGTGAATAGAATCTTTAGGTGCCAAACAAAGATGTAGTGGAGCCTCAAAGTAGGCCATGGTGTGATTTGTGGTTGAGCTATATAAGATAGGTGGTGTATTACAGTGAAGAGGAGTTAGCCTAAATAAGAGTTAGACAGATGAATGACTATTTGAGGGGAGGCTCTCGATGATTTTGTTCGAGAGGATAATTGGTTAGATAAAAAGATGATCATGGGCACATAGGCGTACTTATATATATATTTTTTCATTTGATTGAAAACATAAAGTTATTCGTCTCTGTTTTATTATGCATGTCTATGATCTCGAAAATAAAAAATGTTGATTGATGATTTATGGTTGTTATGTGATTTTAATAACTGATGAATATGTTTAGAAGGTTTTGAAATATGATCATTATAGGTTATTATGAATCAAATGTGGAATTTAGTAGAACTTTCTATTGGAAATAAACCAAATAAATGTAAGTGGATCTTCAAGAAATAAATTAGACCAAATGGTTCAATTGACAAATTTAAGGCTGGATTAGTGGTTGTGAGATATATGTAAAATAAGATATCGAATATTTTGATGCATATTCTCATATGACTAAAATAGTTGCTTTAGAGCCTTGATAGCATTTGTAGTAATACACGATCTCTAATACATCAGGTGGATGTAAAGGCGACATTCCTCAATTGTAACTTGAAAGAGGAAATGTATATGACACAACCTGAAGTCTATTATTGCTAGTCAAGAAAACAAGGTATATAAGCACACAAAATCTCTTTACAGTCTTAAACAAGCTCTTGAACAATGATATGAAAAATTTAACAAAACTTTAGTAAACAATATTTTAAGAGTGAATGGTTCAAATACATGTGTGTACTCAAAGTTAATTGGAGTTGATGTGATTATTTATTTGTATGTTGATGATACGCTTATTTTTAGAACAAACATAAAAGTGATCAGTAATACCAAGGTGCTACTATCTTCTCATTTTAAAATGAAAGATTTAGGTGAAAATGATATAATACTTGGTGTTAAGATAAGAGAAAACTGAAAATGATTACTCTTTATGTCAATTACACAATATTAAAAAATTGCTAAAGAGATTTGATAGTTTTGATTTTACACCTATAAGAACACTCTATGATTCTAGGATGAGTCTTAAGAAGAATAAGGGTGAAAGTGTTTCTCAATCTGAATATGTAAAAATCATTGGTTGTGTTATGTTTTTAATGAACTATACTAGACCCAATATTGCATATATTGTGAGTAGATTGAGTACATATACCAATAATCCTGATAAAGATCATTGGACAACACTTTGTCATCTGCTAAGGTATCTTAGAGGTACAACGGATTTTTGTTTACATTTCAACAATTTTCCTACAGTGTTAGAAGGATATTATGATGCAAACAAGGTAACAGACAACAACGAAGTAAGTTCAACTAGTGGATACATGTTTTTACTAGGGGGAGGAGCTATTTCATGGAAATCAGCTAAACAAACATGTATAGAACAATCCACCATGGAGTCGGAGTTTATAGAATTGGAGCTAGCTGGACAAGAAGCAGAGTGTCTAAAAAGTCTGCGAGGAGACATGCCATTGTGGGGGGATTCTCGTTTCTATACCAGTATCATTGCATTGTGATTCACAAATTACCATAAGTATTGCCAAGAACAGTGTGTATAATGGTAAAAGGAAGCATATTCGCCTGAGACATGGAGCTGTAAAATAGCTGTTGAAAAAAGGAATTATCTCCTTGTAGTATGTGAGGTCTAAGAGAAATTTAGTAGATCCCCTCACCAAAAGCCTAATAAGGAGAGTAATCCTAAAATCTTCAACTGGTATAGGACTCAAAACCCTCAGTGTGATCCATACCCCTTTATTTAGGGTGGTCTATTGCGATAGACTTGATGGGTAATATGAAATCTTCATAGTTCAGCTTTTTTAGCGTTTTGTTTATGACAGACTTGATGAAGTTGGTCCTAGTAAGGACTAGATAATAGAATCTTCATAGGTCAGATTTGAGTGGTTTGTCTCTGATAGACTTGATGAAACAATAATGTGATTGTGAATGTGTAGGCACCTTCTATGGAAAAATTTCAAAGTCTTTTCCTAGAGCTCTCACGTCGACCCGAGGTTCATGTGCAGGGCCTAAGTAGCACACTTGATATTGCGAAATCAAGGAAATTTAAGGAGTGGAATGTGTTGCGGCGGTTTCAACAATAGTTATTGAAAGTTGAAGAGGTAATTCACTCTCTCTAACAAAGTTATTGCCCTACTTCACTATGCATTAATTCAAATCGTAAGATATTGATGTTTAAGTTCATCCTTCTATCTTGCTCAAAATAGTGTTTATGTTTCTTTTATTTTCAAACTAATTTACTAACCAGTCATTCGTGGGGATTGTTGAAAATGACTAGTGGTCTAAAGCCCATAGCGAAAGTAAAAAGATTTGGGAGCTCTTGTCCCACATTGGAAGTTTTGATAATGGGGAATGGGTATAAACATAAAGGAGTTTCCAAATTGTGGATGTGATGGATTAGAGCCTTTCTCCACACGTGTGCACTGTCGCTCCCGTTTGGTTGGATGATGCTTCACTCACATGAAAAAGTATCTAATTTTGTTTTATTAATTAATTAAAACGTTTAGTCTAATTTTTTTTTCAAAACACTATTAATGAGCATTCTAATTTGCTTTCAATGAAGTAGTTTCTACGGCACAACAATATATATCCGGTTTTGATGACGACTAACAATCAATTTGTTTGACACTCTATTTTTACATACACATCGAGTTCGATTGTCATTTTATTTGGGACAAACTTTCTTCAGATTTTTTAAAGCTTCTTCTCATTTGAACTCATCAACAATTTGCCAATGTGTTTACAAAGACCTTTACATCTAGTGTCTTGTTTCCGCTTTTGTCCAAAATAGGTATATTTAGAATAACATGGTTCTATAAAATAAATTAATATATCATCGTGTCAAACTATGTAGGAGAATAATAGGTATTATAGTAGTAAAAGAAATTTTCCCTCCCTAAGGGAGTATTAAGAAATTTTGTATAGCCGTTGAGTTTTCATTTGTACACGTGTATTTCTCTTGGTTGGTTATAACCATTAATATAGACAAATACATTTTATTATGGAAATGAATAAAAAATCTCCATTTGCCAACTTTACTCGTATTAAAAAAATGACAAACTAAAAATATAAAACGTTTAAAATCTTAAAGATCATGTCTTTGGCAGAGAGATGAGATCAAGTGCTCCACGTTACAAAATAGAAGAAAGGGAGCGAGACAGATGCCTCCATTCCGAAAATATTCAATTACATTCGTTATAAATATCGGGGGAAAACCCACAAACAATCCAATTTTCAGTTTGACCCATCAACCCCTAAATTATTTACATTCTTGCCCCTCAAATTGCACAAACTACCCGAATCTTTGTCATTTTTTTCTTTTCTTTTTTTTGAAAAGCAAAATAAAAAAAAACCACCAACAACATGATGGGTATGTTAAAAATCCTACAATGTCAATGGTTAACTTATTTAGCGACTATATGTTAAAAAGGTAACAGAATTCTAACAACAAGATCAAATTAAGCACTTTTTAAAAATTGAGAGATTAAAATAGAAGTTTTTGAAACCTTAAGAATCAAGATAGAATAAGATTCAAAATTTAGAGACCAAAATAGTATTTAAAAAATATATATATATACAATAAGGTATGGATATAGGTATGACTTTTAAGTCCAAATTATCCATTTCTATATACATAAAAGAAAAAGAAAAACTTCGTGGGTAGATAATGAATGATGAAGTGGATGAAGAGAGCAAGGCAATGGAAGGAGACGAGCGTGAGGAGAGCAGCTTTGCCGCCATTTTCTCAAAGAATTCTTTATTTGTTAATAAAAAATAAAAAATCTATTGCTTCACCTACTCCCCGCATTTTCTAATATTCATGATCGGGACGTTAAATCAGACTTTTCAAAGCAAAGTCCCCGGAAATGGGGTGGAAGGGAAGAGGGAGTTGTTGGATTCGAACCCTTCTCATTTCATTGGTCAAATTTGATGACCCTATTTTTATTTTGTTGTCACTTACTCCCTATTTTTACTTTTTATTTTTTTATTTTATTTTACTTTATTTCCCATTAATTAATGCCGCCTTGCTTTTGGTTTGGTAGCCCAGCCCCTTTGAAAATTGCCTCTCATCTCCACTTCCTCCTTTCATTCTACCTACCATCTTCAACATTTCGGCCTTACCAGACCCTTCCTCCTCCTTCTTCCTTTATAAACAAACCTTCCCTCAGTTCTCTTCCCATCTCACAGTCTCTCCACCATTTTTGAAATACCCTGGTTTCAGATTGGTCAATTGACTCCACAAGAGATCTATCTAAAAAAAACCCTTATTTGTAAACATTACAATGGCCTTTTCCAATGCCGCCCCTCTCTCTTCATCCAAATTGATCTTCAATCCTCTTCTTGAGCCTAAATCTCACCAACCCACTTCGTTTTTTGTTCCATCCAAGACCCATCTCAGGCTTCGCCAACGGATCTCTGCCGTTCACGCTGCAGAGCCGGCCAATGACAAGGTTGTTGTTGAGACCCCACGTAAGAAGACGGTGACGGCGCCGTCTACCAACGAGAAATGGAGTTTGGAGAGCTGGAAATCTAAGAAGGCTTTGCAGCTTCCTGAGTACCCGAATGAAGCTGCTCTTGAGTCTGTTCTTAAAACCATTGAGTCGTTTCCTCCCATTGTGTTTGCTGGTGAGGCTAGGAGCTTGGAGGAGAGGCTCGGTGAGGCTGCCTTGGGCAATGCTTTCCTCTTGCAAGGTGGGGATTGTGCTGAGAGTTTCAAGGAGTTCAGTGCTAATAATATTAGGGATACATTCAGGATTCTTCTCCAGATGGGTGTTGTTCTTATGTTTGGTGGACAAATGCCTGTCATTAAGGTTCAATCCACCTCCACTCTTTCTTTCAGATTCTTTTGTTTTCTGTAGATTTCTGGTTGTCTAATCCTAGTGTTTGCTGTGTAACTTCAATATTGATTTAGGTGGGAAGAATGGCTGGTCAGTTTGCAAAGCCAAGATCAGATCCTTTTGAGGTGAAGGATGGAGTAAGTCTGCCAAGTTACAAGGGAGACAACATTAACGGCGATGATTTTACTGAGAAGTCAAGGATCCCAGACCCTGAGAGGATGATTAGAGCTTACACTCAATCTGCTGCAACTCTCAACCTTCTCAGGTCCTTCGCTACTGGAGGATATGCTGCAATGCAGAGGGTCACCCAATGGAATCTTGATTTTGCTGAAAACAGTGAACAGGGTGATAGGTAAGCCAAGTTCTTCTGTACAGCTTTTAATTGTGTCTTGAGTTTAGAAGCGGCATGAAGCTGTAAGAAGCTTTTAATTATGAATCTTGATCTTGCAAGTTTAATTCAAGTTTTGAGATGAAAAAGAAAAACTGTGTCAAACTTGCCTAGTTTTCAGTTTTGAAGATTATATCACCAACGGTTGAAGTGTATTCTTACATTTCTTAACAGGTATCACGAACTTGCTCGTCGTGTCGATGAGACCCTTGGATTCATGGCTGCTGCAGGACTTACTGTCGACCATCCTATTATGACAACAACTGAGTTCTGGACCTCTCACGAGTGTTTACTTTTGCCTTATGAACAATCACTTACCAGACTGGACTCAACATCTGGCCTTTACTATGACTGCTCAGCTCACATGCTTTGGGTTGGGGAACGAACCCGACAACTCGATGGTGCCCACGTAGAGTTCCTTAGAGGGGTTGCTAACCCTCTTGGAATTAAGGTAGCTTCTTACAGCTTATTACTTTGGCATGATTATCTAATGTTTTATGCATAACAAACAATGATTAATATGGTTTTTTCAATGCAGGTGAGCAACAAAATGGATCCAAATGAGTTGGTTAAACTTATTGAAATCCTCAATCCTGATAACAAGCCAGGAAGGATAACTGTCATCGTAAGAATGGGTGCTGAGAACCAAAGAGTAAAGCTTCCCCATTTGATTAGAGCCGTACGAAAGGCAGGGCAAATTGTGACATGGGTCTGTGATCCAATGCATGGAAACACCATTAAGGCACCATGTGGCCTTAAAACACGTCCATTTGATGCTATTCTGGTAAATCTCTCTTCTATTCCTATTGGCTATATTTGGCTCCTTCATTTTTAGAAACTTTCCTGATTGCTAAAAGTGAGATGCTTGATCATAAAGAGATTGTGATAGTTACTTCTCAAGCCTAGTCTTTACTATGAATCATTAAAACGAAGGGGGAAAATAGTGGTCTTTATGGGAAATCATAGGGGACCAGAAATTTGTTAATTTAAGTAATAGAGCGATGAAGTAGATATAAGATTGTTAAGCCATCATTCTTCAAATACTAGGGGGTGTTTGGGGTAAAAACTATCATAAGACTATAGTAATCACCTCTTGCCACAATAAATACTATTTCAAAACCCCCAATTAACTGCAGTAAACACTATTTCAAAACTCTCATTTGATATAGTTTTTACTATATTACATTTATTATTTTTTTTATTCTTTGCTACAGTATTTACTATTTTTTTCTTAAACTAAAATAGTTTACGTTTCAAACATATACCATTATGACTCAATTATAATAATTTAGGAGTATAATAACCAACTCTTTGTCCTAAATCCCCTTTAAGTGGTTAATCCTTGAACAGATAGCTTCATTACAGAGAGGTAGAATCTTAATATGTACACAGTACATCATCCTACCTAACTTGCGATATCCCTTTTGCATCACAAATCCCCTGATGACTGCTGTCTTCTAAACCCAAGTGTCCAATCGTTTTTCTTATAGGCTGAGGTCCGAGCATTCTTCGACGTGCACGAACAAGAAGGGAGCCACGCCGGAGGAATTCATTTGGAAATGACTGGACAGAATGTGACAGAATGCATTGGAGGATCCCGAACTGTAACATTCGATGACTTATCTTCAAGATACCACACACACTGCGACCCAAGGCTGAACGCTTCCCAGTCGCTTGAGCTTGCTTTCATCATCGCGGAGAGGCTTAGGAAGAAGAGGATTGGAAAGCAAACCCCTCTTTCCCCAGGCTTCTTTTAAATTTCTCAATACCATTTTGTTTTCACTTGTGAATGAGTCTGGAAGAGTTGGTACTTGCCAGAAACTCAATATCCAGTAACCTCATTCTACCAAAATATATAAATGGTAGGAGGTAATGTTGAGGATAATATTTAGTTTTGAAGGATTGGAGTATTTTGCTGTGGAGAATAAGTGAACTCCAACCAAGGGAGCTGGAGGGATCACAAGTTTTAGAATATGTTTTTGACTAGTTTGTCTTTTGAGTTTCATTCATTTATGTACTCTTGAAATTTAATTTCTCCAATTGTGGGGCCGGAATTTAGATTTTTAAGAGTTCCATTGTAAACAAAACCTAATTAATAATTAAAATGAAACTTGGATATTTATCAATTACATAACTTTCTATATATGCTGTCAAGTCCACAGATGAATTCACTTCCAATTTGCAACAGAGCATGGCAGCTATCAAACATTGTTACCCATAGTATATCTTTGATTCAATTCAATTTAATTTACAAAGTTGGAAAAATAGCATAGTAGTAGAATATTGGATAAAAGGGATGGTTTAAAATTTAAATGAGCTTTCACCACATTTTTCAAAATGGTTAAGCATAAAATGGGGGGAAAAAAAATTGCCCCTAAATCCTTGAATGTCATGTAGTCCTTTTTTTTCCCTTAAAATTTCACCTAGTTATGATCGATAGTCTAAAAATTTTAATATCAATTTTTACTCTTGTTTTAATTTGAATTGTGGTTAAAATTAAAGTTTAATTATCAAACTTTCAAGTAGGTATCTAATAGATTCTTAAATTTAAAATTGATTTTTTTTTTTTTTTTTGTAGAACTCTAGATTTTAAAATTTATCTAAAAGATTTGAATCTTAAGAAATATATCAAATAATGTAAGGATTTATTAATCTGAAAATAATAAAAAAAAATTATAGCTAAACATGAATACGACTCAATTAACAAGAACTTGTACTATCAATATAGAATAAGAAAAAACCGATAAAAACAAACGTGAAAGTCGTGGGACTAAATTTGTTACTTAATTTAATCAAACATTTTGTATACTATTTTAAATTTGAATCTAAGAGGGAACAGTCCGAATATTGCGGTGGTAGGTGGTTATAATTTATTTTTAAACTTTAACAACTGTACTCCATTCAATTTTTCGATGGCTCCTTATTTTTGTTAGGCAGGTGATTCTCGTAGATTTGGCAGGATTTGTGTAAACTTTCTTTAGTTTTTTAAATATATTTAAATATACATGCTGAGATAGTTGTACTAGATAGTAAAATAAGAGAGAGGAAAAAAAAAAAAAACAAAAAAGCACTTGCAAGAACGTTAGAATAGTTTATAAAAATTAGGCCCAAACCTCAACCATATAAGTTTTTGCAAAAGTGGTAAAATTAGTCTTCCGCCTGAAATTTGATTGTTATCTGATTACTATCTGATTTGTATTTGATATTGATTGTTATATAATTATTGTCTGATTACTGTATGATATACTAATTGTCAATGATATTAATTGTTACTTGATTTTTGTTAGCTATTTGATACTAGTTGTTATCTAATTGCTATATTATATTGATTTGCTATCTGATTTTTGTTTGATTGCTATTTGATATTGATTTTTATTTGATTATCAATGATACCAATTGTTATTTGATTGATGTCTACTTAATATCTGATATTAATTATCAATTATATTGATTGCTATCTAATTGTTGTTTGATTACTATCGGATACTATTTGCCAATGATGTTAATTGTTGCCTTATTACTATTTGATACTAGTTGTTGCTATTTTATTGTTGTCTAATTACTATTTTATGATGATTATTAAAGATAATGATTGTTATTCGATTGTTGTCTAATTACTAATATTTAGTACTAATTCTTAGTGATATTGATTTCTAGTTGTTAATGATTGCTGATATATTGATTTACTATTTAATTATTATTTGATACTTATTATAATATGATTGATAATGATATAGATTTATATCTGATTGTTATCTAATTACTATCTATACTAATTGTCAATGATATCTATTACTATCTATTTTAACATCGCATAATAGTTAGTTACATGCTTCTTACTTTCTAAATGACTTGCAACTACACATTGCTTGAAGTAATAACAACTGAATGACTTGCAGCTAACTACTTATTTAATTGTTATTTGATGCTTCTTACTTTCTAAATGACATGCAACTAACTCTCAGAATAACATTGCATAGTAGTTAGTTGCATGCGATGAATTACAACTATCTGATACTAATTGTCAAACAAATTAGCTAATTCATCGCATAGTAGTTAGTTGCATGCTTCTTATTTTCTTTCTTTTTTCGTGATTTAGATTCCGCTTCAAACACATTACTTTACAACCGTCTTTAGCTGTAAGTCCTCGTGTTCAACCTCGGATCATTTCAAGAAACTTGTGATCTTGTTATACTTAGCAAGAGAACAAGAAAACTTGTGACAGGAGTACATAATCAACTACATTATCGCACATTCAGATTAGCACATAACCATATTTAACACATATAATCATCACGAACAATGGTCTAATTAGTATTTGATAGTAATTGTCAGTGATATCAATTGTTATATGATTGTTGCTTGATTACTACTTGAATATGATTGCTATTTGATTGTTGTGGATTATTAGATGATGATTATTAACAATACCAGCTTCCTATCTAATTATTATATGATTACTATTCAATACAGACACTTAATGATACTTGTAGCTATTTGATAATGATTACTCTTTGATAATAATTGTTATTTAATTATTATGTTATCTTGTATTGATTACTAATGGTTCGTTGATTTACTATCTAATTGTTACCTAATGATTATTTGATATTGATTATAATATGATTGTTAATGTTGTTGATTGCTATATGGTACTAATTGAGCAATCAAATGACAATCACATTGATATATAATTATATAATACCAAAGATGGTAAATAGATTGAAATCAGATAGCAATCCCATAAAAATCAGATAACAATCACATGATATACCTTATATTGTGTATACTACTTAGCATTCAATGTTACACATAATATAGGATATATCATCTAATTGGGCATCACTCAGCAATCTATCAAAATTATTATACTATTAGCAGTCACTTAACAAATAACAATTACATGACAGTTAAATTGAAATTATTTAGGGGAAATTTGTATGGATGACCCAATTTTTGGGTCCAAAATGTCAAATAACCCATTTTTAAAGAATAATGTCAATTAACCCTCTGCTGACATCATCGCCATACCAAATTACGTAAATTGCCCTTACTTCTTCGTTTTCTTACCTTTTTACTGAGAACGCACTAAAACTAAAAACTCTTCATTCAAATTTTCCAAGGCTAACGGCTTCGCATCACTCATAAACTAAAAAACTATTTTCGACTTGCAAACGATTCTATTGCCGCCAAAAAATCGAATCCGATCGGTAAATCTTTCAATATGTGCCTGAAAATGTCTTGCACTAATCGGTAGTGGGGGCTTTGTGGGTCGTTCTGGGTTTAGAAATACACTGATATGGTTTTTTTTTTTTTTTTTTTTTTTTTTTTTTTGTTTTCTATGTGTTCTGTGGTTGAAGATGAGTAGAAAGAGTTTGTGAGCGAGATAAGTGAGAGTGAAATCGGTAGAGCGACACCGAAGAGAGCAAATGTGAGCGAGATAAGTGAACCTATGATTTTTTTGTTTGTTTTTCTGGTTTTCGATGTGTTATGTGGTTGAAGACAAGTAAAAAGAGAATGTGAGCGAGATAAGTGAGAGCGACACCAGAGAGAGCGATACTGGAGAGAGCGATACTGGAGAGATCGATATCGGAGAGAGTGACACCGAGAGAGCGATACTGGAGAGAGCGACACTAGCGAGAGCGAATCCAACGAGATTTAAACAGAATGTTGTTTTACATTTTTTTTTCTGAAGGAGTTTACTGATTGAATTTTTATTTCATGCAGGAGTGATTTAAGATGGCTACACGTTTCAGAATACCTAAAGCCAACCGATTTCCCGATCAAGTAACTAGCTTAGCCCACATTGCTAATGCAAACAAGATTGTGAAAGAGAAGCTTACGCCAAGGCAGCTAGACATGTTTAAGAGAACAGTCTTTGGGCGATTTGTAGACGTTGAAATGGTGTTTAACAGCCCAATTATCCATCACATGTTGCTTAGAGAAGTGAAGAGGACAAGATCAAACTTAATGTCATTCTCTGTTTGTGGGAAGGTTGTCACTTTTTTGAAGGATGACTTTTTGTTGATGACTAGTTTGTGGCAATTCCCAACACGAGTTGATCAGAACCAGCAGTCCTCGTATGAACTTGCTATCAAGTATTTTGGTAATCAAGTGACGAAGGACACTTTACACCTCTGTCAACTTGAAGAAAAATACAAGGACTTGGAGTTTGAAAATGATGATGATGCTGTGAAGATCAGCCTAGTTTTCTATACTAAGGTCGCAATGATGGGAAAAACAAATAGAAAAATGCAGTGGACCTCAAATGTTTTAAGGACGTTCAAAACTTGGAGTACTACAATAGTCTTGATTGGGGTACTATTATTTGGGAGAGGACATTGGATGCCCTAAAGACTGCGTTGAATGATAAGAGCAATCTATACAAGATGAGAGTCAAAGGAAATAAAAACTACGTTGTGAAGTACTCCTTATGTAGATTTCCACAAGCGTTCCAAGTAAATTTGCTTAACATAATAATTGTGTTGTTTGATCCAACATTACTATTGTTCTTAATATATTTTAAATTTTATTTAGGTATGGACGTACGAGATCCTAGCTTCATCGATAGTTGGGAACATTGCGAAGCAAAGGAGTAAGGTGGCTTTGCCCCGCATATTATGATGGTCATGCTCCCACTCAGTGTCCTTCAAAGTACTCGAGAGAGAGATATTCGAGTCTAACAATGTACGTTTACTCTATGCATAATATGTTTATCTGGTTGTTAAATTGAAACTAACCAGTTTACTGGGTTGTTAATGCAGATAAAGGTTAAAGAGGGCACTATCATGTCAGATGCTGAAAGAGAGTTTCGGGATACTCCAATGGATAGACGACCTATATTTGAGCTAGGTGCGGATGATGATAGTTCTGAAAGTGGAAGTAGGTCGACTAGTGATGGGGGTAGTCCTGAAAGTGAAAGTGTGATGGTGATAATCATCGTGGAGATGACAATGATGAAGTTGTTAGGGTGGAGGAGGGGATGAACCTAAACATTCTGAGCACGAGGATGCTGAATATAGAAGGGTGGAAGGAGGGATATACATACCTAGTGATGATATGTTCCATGATATGATAAGGGACGTATGCGAGGAGGACGAGTTGAACCAACTTAATGTCTATCTTGTGGACTCCGATAGAGAGCGACCTATGGATGAGGAGTGTCCTGAGTGTGCTGCCCACCGAGGGAGGGAGCTAATCCTGACGAGTCTATTTATTCGTACTTGCGGACCATTGACAACTCACTATTGAGATTGGATGGCCGTATATCGAATTTAGATAGTCGTGTATCTAGTATGGAGGAAAACATGACTGACATGAAAGGGCAATTATCGGTCATCCTGTCATTGTTGCAGTCTATGTGCAAGGTTTGCATTTACTATCATTTTATGTCTTTATGTGTTTGTTTGTACGTGTTCGTGAACTCATCATTTTACTTTACTAATTGAAGGGTTCCACAGTGAATGAGGAGACGACCAGGTCATCCATCCCATCTCGGGATCCCGATACCAATAATGTGGCTGCCTCTGACACTCGCATCCCCCCTCGACAGCCTGATACCACCACTTCACCTACTCCCACCCCTCCCCACTGTACAACATGATACTGCCACGACATCACCAATTGGCGTCGAACCTATAGAGGCCGACGACCCACAAACAAAGCCCAACATGTCTGCCTTACTCACCATGCCATATACAGAGGCTGACATGTCTGGCATCCCAGAGGCCGACATTTCTGGGATTGTTACAACCACAAAAAGAGTTCCACTGGTGAGTAATTTATTGATCAGTAATCTTTGTTTCTATTTTTATATTTCTTAATGAGTAACGTTTTGTTATCTTTTTATGTTGGAATCTTGAAGAATTAGTCGTAAGAGAAAACCTGTTGATAAATATATACCCCCAACCCAAGTAAAGAAGAAAAGTGTGGTTAAGCATCATCTCACAAGTATAGCTACGTCACTATCCAGATCGATCATCACATATAACGTAGCACATGATGTTCCACAAAATATCCTTACAGAAATGATGGGCTGGATCTCGGATGACAATACGAACAATAAGGTTCAAGAGAAGTCTTTTAAACCACTCACTAAACAATTCTTCAAGGAATTGATTACCCCGAATTTGTTGATCGAGTGCGATGTAAGTTTCCTAGTCTTTACGTCTTTACATGCTGGCTATCTTGTACTTTTATTGACATATTCATTTTTGGTGAAAACCATAAATACTTTATTTTATTTTATGAAAGATAAATTTTATACCCGGCCCAACATGTGCATGCACAAGTTCACCATCTTGCCAATTGGTGTAACGGTAAATTTTGATACTTCATTTCTTAACTTCTCATTTCGTTAAGTTTCCTAGTCTTTACTTCTTTACTTAATTTCTCATTTTACTTGAGAGAGTCACCTTAATGCTCGTGGCACGGTATTTAAAAGAATAAAGAATAAGTCACTTCTGGAGGTTGCCCTAGCATGGGAAGATGAAGACACGTATAAGGACTACGTCACCGGTAAATTCGATGTCAAATGGGCAGATGTGGATTTCATTTTTACGATGATGAATATCAATGACCACTGGATGGTCCTTGCAATGGACATTAACAGAGGCCACATATTCGTGTTCGATTCACTTCCATCATACACACCAATGACAAAGCTGGTGAATTGGCTAGAGTCATTGACGCTCACAGTACCATCCCTACTTCACTACTGTGACGTGGATCGTTCAAAGTCGGACCTATCCATAGTCCGTTGGAAAATATCGCGACCTATGAACGTCAACATACAACACGGGTCGCTTGATTGTGGCATCTTCGCAATCAAATTACTAGAACACCTGGTGACTAGTGCCAATCCATCCGTAATCACTCAGGAGAAGATGAGTGAATATAGGATGTAGTTAGCGTGTCAACTATGGGCAAACACTCCATATTTTTTATGTGTATAGAACATGTATTTTTTATTGTACTTTTTATGTATGTAAATACATTCATTTATTTTTTATGTATGTAAAAACATTCATTATATAATTGAACATATATTTTTTATGAAAGTTCAAATTTCAAAGTTCAATATCAGAATTTTATCAGAACATGCATTTTTTATGTATAATAGAGCTACTGCTCTTTTCATTGTATAATTGAACATGTATTTTTTTATGTAAATTCAAAGTTCAAAGTTCAATATCAGAATTTTATCAGAACATGAATAATTGAGCTACTGCTCTTTTCATTGTATCAATGGTATGTAGAACATTATATGGTTCAAGTTCAAAGTTCAAAGATTGAGAGAGCGAGATTGTGAGAGAGAGCGAGATTGTGAGAGAGAGTGAGATTGAGAGAGCGAGATTGTGAGAGAGAGCGAGATTGAGAGAGTATAAAGTTATTGTTTTTTGTTACAAGTATGAAGATTGAGAAAGTATAAAGTTATCCATTTTTGTTACAAGTAGATTGAGAGAGTATGAAGATTGCTATTATATAAATACTCCAGCTTGTTATTGTTATTTGTTTACAAGATGAAAGTATGAAGTATGAAGTGTTACAAGTATGAAGTATGAAAGAGTATGAAGTATGTTACAAGTATGAAAAAGTATGAAGTATGTTACAAGTATGTCATAAGTATGACGAATGAAAAAATGATCAATGGTATTTATAACAAATGAAATGTTACAAGTTAGTTGCAAACTAAACTGGATGAGGGGTGTTTATGTTTCGGTCTCTGGCATTTTCAACACGTCGCATGGTTGTAAGCGGTTCAGTACAATTTTGGCGGTTATTTCCATAATTTCCACACCGACCACATTTTATTTGTCTACGAAATTCTCCTCTAAATGGTATTCTTCTCACTCTCCGTTGCCTGGCTTATGGCACAAACTTCGGAGGAAGGATAATCTTTTCTATGTATCCAGAAGGTCTTTTCCATTCAGATATGTGGCCAAGTGGATTTATAGGCTCCGCATACGTAGTCATTAGAGAGTCCATTGTATAAAATCGACTGCAAAGAGTGTGGATGAGTATATTTCTTTCTTTGGCAGCAATAATTGCATGTGAACACGGGATACCAAGTGAGTCAAATTCCTTACACGTGCATTCCTTCATGTGAAGATTGACAATACTGTCCAATCGATTATCTCGCACGTGTACTCGATAACAATCAATAGGCTCCACCCGATATCGTCTACCCTTATCGGATTCACTTGCCAATCGGGTTTCACAGTAGTCAGAGTGTAATGTCGTTCGAGATGCCCAGTAATTCCTCCGTTCGTAGAACCACGATTGGTGCATTCCTCTAACAAGTTCAATTAAGCATACTATGGGCATTAGTCGATACTCTTTAGTTAAGGAATTGGAACACTCTGCACTGTTGGATGTCATGTTATCATATCTTCGTTCTATTTGGTAAACTCGTGCCCACCTTTGAAGACCGATGTCTTCCAAATATTTCATAATAGCACCGTCTCTAAAACTGCAGAGTTCGTCCCATTTTGTCTGGAACTCTGTCATGCGAAATGCCCTTGCTGCATCTCTAAATATCCCAACAACCGTGTTATCCTTAAAGTTTGTAACCAGATTCTGTTCTATATGCATATGCACAATCCATGAAATGTTGTGGGAAAAAATGCACGAATAGAATTGCCGATAGATACTATCCGGTCAGACACAAACACTAGATTATCAGGTTCTCCGATACTGCATTTCAAGTTTGACATAAACCATTTCCATGACCGATCGGTTTCATTGTCCACTATTGCATATGCTAGTAGGTATAATTGATTGTTCCCATCCATAAAAACCGCAACCAACATGGTGCCTTTGTATTTTCCTTTCAAGTGCGGCCTATCAACAATAATACAAGGCCGACAACTTGCAAAACCTCTAATACAAGGCCTTAATGCCATAAACATATACTTGAAATGCACTTCATCTTCAAGTTTGATCTCAAAGACTAGACCTAGATTCTCTATTTTTTGCGCTTCTCTATAAGCATGTAGTATGGAGTATGAGTATTATGGAGTACCTCTAGTGAGATCATACATGGCTTCCCTTGCACGCCACGCTTTATCATAACTTATGTTCACGCCATAATCTCTCCTCATATCCTCAACGATATGAAAAAGTTTATAAATACGTCCTATTCCCGTGAACTTATCTTTAATAAGCTGACAAACAACCGTAACAGTTGCTTGTCTATGGTCGTGATTCAAAATTCCAATGGAACATGTGTTCGAACTGCGGTACTTTGTGATCTTGAATATATCAAACTCTTCCATTTTGACTTCATGAAGGCTCCACTTACATGTCTTCCCAATGCATTTGACAGTGAACAGAGATTTGGTTGATTTCCTAACCTTAAATTCAAAATTTATGTTGATGGACATAATAGATAATCTCATTTTCAAGTCCTTTTTGTTCAAAAATAGTTGACCAACTTCACCGTCCTCTGTCCCAGATGAAGAGGTGTCAAGCATAATCAACTCTGTCCTATGACTTGAAGACACAAATAGTGGAACCACTGAAGCTGCTATAGAACGACGCACATCTCCATGATCACGATCCATTTCATTCAATCCTGCTGGTTGCTCATTCACATCCACCGAAAGACCACAATCCATATAATCGAACGTTGATGGTACAATGTTGGTAGACAATGGAATATCATCCTCTTCCCGACGAAACTGATATGATTCCTCGTATTGTCTGTCCACAGCCGTATCATCATAACTCACATTTCCAAACCCCATTCTAACCCTTTCGTTCTATTTAGACTTCAACGTTACAGCTATCTGAAATCTACTAAGCTCTTCTCGTTAAAGAAGGAAGTGAACATCATTATCATCCTTTATGCATTGTGGAGGGGCTTCAAATTCAAGATTATATTTAACTTTCAGGATAAGATCAAACTTTGAAGAACTGACTTTTGTAACCCTGTAAATGCAAGATTTAAGTTCTTCATAATTCAATGTATGAGGCACAACAATTCCTTTCAACTGTCCCCCATTATACGAACTTTCATCCTCATCCCAATCACCTCCAAATTGAATAAATAGACACTTTTCTTTCATCCTACAAAGAAAGAGAACATTTGTCATTAAGCTTACAAGTAATTGTAAGTGTACTCTCGCTCTCTCTCATAATCTTGCTCTCTCTCTTACTCTTGCTCTCTTCTTACTCTTCCTCTTTCTTACTCTCTCCCAATACAAAATTTCGTAATGCTACATTTCCAGAAATAACACATCAAAAATAATTAAACAGACTCAAAATAATTCATCTTTCTAAAAAACTGTTCCTTTCTGAGAAAGCCTCGTCTTGGAAATCCCCGTTCGAAAAATCTCTGTTCAACAAAACACCGTCGAAAACCAGAGAAGTAATCACCTTTGAAATAAAGTTTAGAGTTTAAAGAAATCACCATTATATTGTGTTTAGGTATTATTGATTTGATTTGAGGCTTCCGTCGTGAAAATTATCAAATCATTCGTACACTAACGAGCAATCATATCAAACCAGGAAATTTCAAACGAGTAAGGGCAATTTACGTAATTTGATATGACGATGATGTCAGCAGAGGGTCAATTGACATTATTTTTTAAAAATAGGTCATTGACATTTTGGACCCAAAAATAGGGTCATCCGTACAAATTTCCCATTATTTAGAAATCAAATAGAAATCAGCTAAGTACAATTTCAACTTCAATTTCCATTAGCTCATAGTAGGATTTATCAATGTTACAACAATTTTCAATAGCCAATTGCCCTTGATAAAGGACGAGAATAAATCTATACAAGTTGAAAATTTCTGACTAATTTCTTCTTTACAAGGAATTTCTAAGAAAGACATTAGTAATTTAAAAAGATGGTGATGTTATTTATACCATCTTATTTAGAATATGTGACAAAAAGAAGGAAAAAGTTGCGTCGAACATATAGAAATTGACTTAGAAATGCAAAAATTGTAAAATGTCGGAAGCACACCCGCTGACCCCATTGCGATGACAAAAAGGGATGTCCAAGTCTTTGTTTTGCAGGAAACAGGTATCTCCGCATGCGACAATTGCTCGAGGACAAAAAGAGCAACGCATTCGCACCACATGTGACAATCGATCGTGGATAAAAAGAGCAACGCATTTGCACCGCATGCAATGATAGCGACGCATTCGCGAGGATTTTTGAAATTGTACAGCTTTTCTGTTGTACGATCTAACAAATTGAATGTGGAGTAGAGCGGACGTTTCCACCAAGCCTCGGCAGAAAAAGTAATTTTTCAGAGTGGGACCACTGACGAAGGAGGTACTAAGGTCTATAAATAGCTACATCAACACCAAAGAAAGGAGGCTGGTCTGAAGAGACATTCATAGAGAGTCTGGGAGATAGACGAGACAAGTCCGAAAGGAAGTCTCCGGAGCTAGAAATTCATTTATAATCCCGAAGAGAAGCTCTGTGCAAGGGTCATTTTCTACCTGGGGAACTATCCTGAGAAGGAAGTCCTCCACCTCATTCCTTCTACACGCCGACAAGAAAAACAACTCCGATCGGGATCCATGTCAAGACATTGACACGCTGTCCTCATTTGTTCTCACTTTCTGTTCATCAACTGTTATTCATTTCTCAAAAACTTGTTGGATTGCAGTGGACATAATGCCACTGCAAGGACTGAGGATGTGTATGATATGCGTTGCATTGTCTCAATCATGCTTCTAGATAATATATGTGATACTACGCTTTAAAATAATGTATACGATGCTGTTGAGATGCGTTCGTAGTATGTGTTCATATAGTATGTGCATGTCACAAGTTTTCTTGCGTTGGAACCAAGTATAATTCCACCGCAAGTTTCTCAGAGTGATCTGAGGTCGAACATGGGGATTGCGATATTGATGTGATACATGCAATCGAAAACAAAATAATAATGTTTTGTGTTGAAAAGTAAAATGCGGCGACAAATAAATAAACAAACAAATAAATGAATAATTGTGAAGTTGTGCAAGTGTATGAAGGAATGCGATGGCAAGTCTTGTAGAAGATATCAGAATGAGAACGGGTTGGGGGAAAGGACATCACAAGTTTGCTAATCCTGTTGAGGCCGCAACTAAGGTTCTGCCTTCCCTTGGCTTACATCTCTCCGTGATCGGCCACGTTCCCATATATCTATGGTGAATAGGATGAACATTGCGAACGCAAGGTTGTTTCCATCTCTGAAAATACTTCTTGCTTTAGTTAACGCATTCTATCAACCTTCTTTCGAGAGATGGATTAACATCTTCACTTCTGCAAGGAATATCTAAGAAAGACATTAGTAATTTAAGAAAGATAGAAAAGTGTTAAAACTAAGTGGAAAAACTAATAAATAACAGGATTAAGAATATGTGATCCTTCTCTCATGTTGAACCCACAATCGATCGATCAAGCCCATCAACAAAAAATAAAAAAGAGAGATGGATTAACATCTTCACTACTACAAGGAATATCTAAGAAAGACATTAGTAATTTAAGAAAGATAGGAAAGTATTAAAACTAAGTGGAAAAACTAATATAAAAGGATTAAGAATACGCGATCCTTCTCTCATGTTGAACCCACAATCGATCGATCAAGCCTATCAATAAAAAATCAAAAAGAAACAAGAACACCGAAATGATGAACAAAAATTGAGACGAACGATTACTCCAAGAATATTTGATTGCCTCTGCAGTTATGAGAAAAATCTTTCAAAACAGATTCAATTCATTTTGAATTAATTAGTTCTGCAACTACTTTTCCATTTATGTTGATAATTCTAAAAGACAGTTTCTCATCCATTTTTGCCAATGAATTAAATCTTTCAAATCTCATACTAATTTCACAAATTGATTGATTTCTCCTCTCGATCCTGATTTGTATAATTTCATCTCTCTAAAATTAGGGCTTTTACTTCTCTTTGATTTGATCTATCAGTATCTTCCCATCAACCAAGAATGGAAATTTTTTGTAGAATTGATTTAAATCTATGATTAATCGAGCAGAATTCGATGATTTAACATCAAAACTAAGAGATTGAAAATTTGAAGAAACAGCTAATTTTGTTTATTTGAGGCTTGACTTACCTTTTTATATATATATGTTGAAGAGAAAATCCATGGGAAATGCTTCACAAGCACATTTTCTACCATAACTTTGTAGAAAGGTGAAGGCAAAGATGATGGAGAAAGTGAGGCCAAAGGAGTACTTTTGGAGTCAGGAGACGAGAAAAAACCTTGCAAGGACTTTAAAAGAAAAAAAAGTTGGAATTCATACGAGGATAATTCTGGAATAAATAATAAACGAAATATGAGATTTAAATTTTTGCCATATTTATAAAATCACAATGTGGAAGGCACACATGCAAAATACTATTTTGAAATTGACACCTAGTGCAATTTTTCAAAAAAAAAAAACAAAATCTAAAAATATAACACATTTTAAAAATATTTGAAATTATTGACTAGTCAATTTTTAAATTTTTTTAATTTCCAATTTTGAGTTTCGTACCAAAGACTTGAAGTACCAAATTCATAAGTGACTTAACACCAGCAAGCCAACCATCAAGGTTGATTATTATAACGAAACATTAAATATAAATAGCAAATGAAAATGAATTTGAAAGAAACTATTTTTTTAGTCCATAAATTTGCACAATTTTTAAAAACATTTCTTAAAAGTTTGCAATAAGAAATGAGAATAGTTAATAAACAAATTTATTTCTCAAAAAGTAAGAAATGTGAATAATATCAGACCGACCAATTTTTTTTTCTTTTATTGAACTTTAAGGGTATAATATCTATCAGAAATAAACTTGAAAAAATGGCATAGATGACCCAAAATGAATGGTACAAATTAAAATATTTGTGTATTTGTGTACCGTAATATTTGTTTACAAAATCAAACGAAGAAGAAGGGTTTAGTTTGGCTATTTGCTGTTTTTATGGAAGTGCCCTTGAGAGGGATCGAAAAGAAAAGAAATCGTATGAATGTTTGGAAAGGACAAGGAAAGGACAAATAAGATGGTCAGTAGCTAATAGAAGCTACCACTTATAACACATTATCGATGATAGAAGCTACCACTAATAGCACGTTATCGATGATAGAAGCTACTATTAATAGTACGTTATTGATGATAGAAGCTACCACCGATAGCATATTATCGGTGATAGAGAGCTATCGCTGATAGCATGATATCAATGAGATCATTGATAGCATCTTATCAGTGATGTTATCAGTGAAATAAGTTATTGCTGATGACCATGATGAAGGAACTCTTATACAAGAGTACCTATGAGCGGAAGTGGATATTTCCAATTTCATTGTGACGGAATTTCCACACATAAATTCTAACATACAGATATGCATGGAAAACACTAATTACTAGCATGCTTTAAAAGATATACAAAAAATCGAGAGACTTACCAGTTGAAGACAGTCTTCACAAGAACTTGGTCCAACAGTGAACGAACTATTCTCGTTCCTATTCGTTCAGGAAACAATCGCCTAGCAGTAACGATCGTCTACACGATCAGCGGCGCATAAACAACAGCGAACGAGGACGACACCATCACTCAAAGTGCTCAGTATTCTCATGCATTTAGTCAATCATATCATATATAATTAACCAGTTCAATTATATCATATATAGTCGAACTCCCTCTTGCCAATTTGAACATTTCAAACTGACCCAAAAATTGATTCTCAACTTTTATCCAAGCTACCAAGGGGACCTTATGGACCTATGGCTCGAAGTTCCAACAATACGTGAATAGCTGACTAAACTCTTCAACCTTGAATTCTTTGAACTTTTCAAAGAATTCAGACTTTTGTTGCATTAGATAAACATACCCATACCTAGAGTAATCATCAGTAAAATTGATAAAATACTCATAGCCACCTCTGGCTCGTACATTCATAAGACCACAAAGATCATAATGTACTAACTGAAGAGGCTCTTTGGCTCGATAACCTTTTTTAGTAAAAGGTCTTTTAATCATCTTACCCTCAAGGCAAGATTCACTCACCAGTAAAGAATTTTCTTCTAATTGACTTAGAAGTCCATTCTTCACCAATCTTTAAATCCTATTGAGATTGATGTACCCTAATCGAAGGTGCCATAGTTGGGCATTTTCTTTTGGAGAAATTCGTTGATGTTTAGATTGAGTTACGACAGTTTTAAACAATTTGTGATATTGAGGGAACTTAAGGCTAACGGTCTTAGCATATACAAGTTACTTTCCAGATATGTTGTACAAATTTGAACACCATCTTTATGAATAAACACTTTATCCACATTAAAAGAAAACGTATTTTTACATTGTAACAGACACTTTACAGAAAAAAAGGTTCCTCTTAAGTTCAGGAACAACATAGACATCATTTAAAACTAGAAACCTATTCTGTAAAGATAAATGGATGCCTCCCACTACCACAGCTGAGACGACGTGCCTGGTGCCTACTCACATCGTCATCTCACTAGCCTCCAGTTGTCACCAGGATCTAATCCCCTGAAAAGAAGAACAAACGTGATTAGTGGCACCCGAATCAATTATCTAGGCAGAATCATCATTCTCCACTAAACATGTTTCTAGTACAAGTAAATCATAATTACCTTTATCTACCTTGGCCTTAGTCTTGGCGGCCTTCCTTTCCTTCAACCAGCGAGGACAATTCCTCTTCTAGTGTCCGTCCTGATTGCAGTGGAAACATTTTTCCTTTTCAACCGGCGGCGGACGCCTTCTTGGGACAATAGGTGGCGGGTTAGCATATGCTTTCCCTTTCCCCTTACCACCCTTCTTCTTCTTCCCCTTTGCAGAGTTAGAAGTAGAAGGTGCAGACTTTGTTCCTGAGGTCAAACCTCGATGGAACGTCCTAGAGGATGAAGCAACATTTGCCTCAGCTTTTTTCCTCTCCTTACTTTTCAGTAAAGATTGGTATGTCTGCAACTCGTTGAAGAGAGTTATAAGGGTGTATTTCACTTTGTTAAGAATCACATTGCTAACAAAGTGCAGGAAGCTCTCTGGCAAAGAATGCAGGATTATGCTAATCTGACTGCCCTCATCGATAATAGACCCATTCAACTCCGCCACATTGAGGTGGACCATCATGTTAAGCACATGTTCACGAACAGAGGTGCCTTCCTCCATTTTGGAGTTGAATATGTATTTAAGAGCCTTGTGTTGAGCTGTTCAGACGGTTGTCCAAACATCCCCCGCAAGGACTCCATGATCTCACGCGCTGAGACCATGGGCTCATGCTTCTTGGCCAACACGTCATTAAGACTTGCCAAGATATAGGCTCGGGCCTTTTCATTTGTCAATGTCCATCGCTCATACGCCTCCCAAACATTTCGAGCGACGTTGGGAGTTGGAATAGGAGGATAGACCTCCGTAAGAGCAAACATGAGATCCTCGATGATTAGAATAGTCATGATCATATGTTTCCATGTTAAAAAGTTGTCGCCAATAAGTTTCTCAGTGTTAAGCAAAGCTAAAGTAGTTGTAGCCATTTTTAAAACTTGTTGCTGAAAAACGAACAAACTTTTATAAGATTTTTCTAAACCACATTTTAACTAATTATTTTAGAAAAACAGTTTCCAAGTACACTAAGTGTTTAAAACTTCTATTTTGCAATGATGCCTCAGCGAGGCAGGACAAACGTCACCGGTGGGGTGATCAGATGCTTCTTCACTGGATAAGATTTTCTCAACCATTAGACAGAACCAACTCTTGGAACTGAACCTAACAGCCACCATTTATTTGGTCCAGAACTGTTAACCTTTAACAATTCCGCATAAGTGTGACCCCTCGCTTTCGGCGCCAGAGTCCCACCCTAATGAGCCTACCGTAGGGAAGAAGTAGATTAGGACAAGAGTCTAAGTAACCTTATCCTCTTACAGGATATTAAATAAAGAAACATGCAAAAATGTCATCCTATAGGGGGACACTCCCATGGTGCCTCAAGGCGATGCGCAGAAACTTTATTAAATCCAACGAGGGTGACCGTGGGATATGTTATCGCACTTCCTGCTCCCACTTACTATGAACACTCTCTCCATCCACTTTGATATTGACCTATCCAAATACCATCCTTTAGATCTCACAGTGTGGACTATGTAGGAGAAACGTGAAAGGTTTAAATGAAGCATCATATGCCCCAAGTACCTCCTACTAAATGTTCTACCTAGGGGTTCATTAACTTAGACAATCCAGCTACTGATTTTAGTCTAAGTCATCTTGTTAAGTCTGCTCATAAACTACTTTTGTCTATGAAATATGAACAAGTTCAAGTAGTCACATTTAAACACTTTAATGGACTGTCCTTAACTTGTATGCATGCATCATATCTATCTAATTCACCTTTCCAGTTAGGTTCCCAGGTAGGGGTGTTACGTTTCCGTCAACTTAAATACCCCAGCCTAGACAAAACTCGCCTTAGACAAAAAGGTCCCTTATAGATAGATTTGCTACACTTTAACCTTTTATTAGTCAATTTAATCCTATTAAACTGATTAAAAGATTAAAGCCTAAGGGTTGCTAATCATATTAGAACCATGATCTTAGGTCTATGTCATCCAAGTTTTAAACATTTTAAAACCATGAATTAATCCTAAGTGAGCATGCATGTCTTTCTTATTGCTTTTAATTTTAGTTTCTCTTTAGCCTTTAAAAAGAAAGAACTAAAACACATTGTATATAAAAAAGTATTTATAACGTTTATAAAGAAACCTATGTGTCATGCTTCATGCAATGTCCAGTCATTACTATACATAACTTTTATATACATGTAATAACCAAGCAAACATGTTTTCCATACACCCTTATACTATAACAATTATAATATAAAGATGATGCATGTCAATGCTTTTTATGCATGCATAAATATAACTCTTATATTATATGATGCATGAGCATGCTCTTACATAATTTTAAATCATGCTTCTCTAAATTATAACATTTATAATAAAGAGATGATGCATGGCCAATGCAGAACCTAAGGTGGGATTTTTCTATATGTGCATACCATATGACATATAATAAACATACTTCTCATGTATAAACCAAAGTTTAATGAACCGAGATGAACCTTTACAAAATCGGAATGAAAAAATTCTACCTATTACATTTTTCTCACGAGCAAACCGGTTCACAGGCGAGCCGGGTCTTGAATCGTCGAACGAAGCTCCACTGTTTAGTAAACACCTCCAAGTAAACGATCGCTTAGCACATACTAGACGATAGTGCGAAAAGCTAAACGATCGCTTAGACGACAACGACTTGTGAAGCCTAATCATCTAGACGATCGCTTAACATGCAAAAAGGTAAACGATTTGCTGCGCCTTTACTTTGCAATCGTATAGTCAGTTACTAAGCGATGAGGCTTGCTGAGTTATACAATCGTCTAGTGCGCGCGCATGTTACCCGAGCATCCGATACTCAGCGATTGCCTATCCCATCATCTACACGACCCGACCAACACTTGGTCGTCTTTTTCCTCGAAGAAGAGCAACCCTTGCTCCGATCTTCTTCACGAACGACTCAAAACTCAAACTAACTTTGAAATTACAAACTCGATAGCAATTAATTATGCCAAGAAACGCAGGGGCTTTTACAATTAACTGAAATGTAAAAGAATTATCATACCGAGGTTTCATCTAAAAAAACTCCATTAATCCATACATCCACAAACGATTTAACTATTAAAACAAAAAGAAGATATACTGCACCCACCGAGAATGTATATGCTATACTTTGTATCAATGAAATTGGAATATCAGAAACCTGACTCTGATACCAATTGAAGAAACTCTTATACAAGAGTACTTATGAGCAGAAGCGGATATTTCCAATTTCATTGTGACAGAATTTCCACACATACATTATAATATACAGATATGCATTGAAAACACTAATTACTAACATGCTTTATAAGATAAATATAAAAAACTGAGAGACTTACCAGTTGAAGACAGTCTTCACAAGAACTCGGTTCAACGATGAACGAACTCCTCTCGTTCCTACTCCTCCAGCAAACAATCGCCTAGCAGCACTACGGTCGTCTACACAATTAGCAGCACACGAACAACAGCAACCGGGGACGACACCCCACTCGAAGCCCTCAGTATTCTCGGAGTGAAAATCCAAAGGGTGGACTTTAATGGAATTGGTAGAGGGGAGGAGGAAAAGCAATTGTATACTACAAAAGCAAGTGGGAGAAAAGGAATGACTATCGTATAGTCAGGTGCTTGATCATCTAGGTTGAGGTACACAATCGTGTAGTAAATGCTAACAATCGTCTAGCAAAGGTAAGCGATCGTTTAGATAATCGTGGGCGATCAATTAGAAACGCAGGCGTGCGATCGTTTAGGAAGGCGGGCACTATCATAGGCTCTCAACACTAAGTGATACAAGGATTTCACACCGTGAGCAAATTAGCATGTGTAGCAAAATGAAAACTATTTTCATTTTATTCTTCAGTTACAAGAACTGAATTCAACTTCCAACTTTTGCACGAATCCAGAGAAAATTTCGGTCAATTATCTCAAAATCGCCTTATTAATAAAATAATGAATATAATCATATTATACTCTTAACCTATAGTTTGATATCATATGTCAACTGTAGTGTTTTCTTCTCTACTTGATATAAATCATATTTATATTCAATTTTCTTCAAAATAATATATCTCATACAATTAGTCAATCATATCATATATAATTAACCAGTTCAATTATATCATATATAATCGAACTTCCTCTTGTCAATTTAAACATTTCAAACTGACCCAAAAACTAATTCTCAACTTTTATCCAAGCTACCAAGGGGATCCTATGGACTTATGGCTCGAAACTCCAATAGTACGTGAATAGTTGACTAAAATTTTTAGCCACGAGATCCATCGTCCGTTAACTGTCAGGCATTCCACTAAAGAATATACAGTTGAACTCTTCTTACCACAGATATATTTCTGCGTCCATCGGGTATAACCAATCATGAGTACGATAATCCTTCATAGATGCTCGTAAGTACAGTTGGGCCAATTTACCATTTTACCCGTGTAGTTATATCTTACTCGTTAAGTACGACTGATCCCTTTAATGAACAATACAACATAGTCCAACTATGTCTGAACACCTCTTGGACCAGGAGAAGATGTGTGGCGTCACATCGTTCAAGCCCTGAAATCAACCCTTAAGGGAGCTATCTATCTACTTACCTTTGCTTCGGGAAAGGAGTGAATTCCATCTTGTGTAGTTGAGTTCCCAGCTCCCAAATCAGATGAATCCCCAAAGTGGTAGGTTTGAGTCGGCGGCCTGGCCACTCATACCCATGCCAATCAAAGGACCGCCCTCAATGGCAGGAGTTCCCAACTCACTCAGGATTGAGGTCATGTTACCTATGCTCATCTTAGTGAAGTGAAGTCTCTATCATGAACGGTGTTATATAACGTGGTTAGGTCTTATACAAACTCTTTGTATAGGACTCCCCCGTTCGCATGTCCCCTACACGAATGATCAGGATCGGATCATCTGTGACAAGTCACAACACTTGTAACTATTCCATAAAGCAGGCCGCATTCATAGTGTTACCAGGATAAGGTTTCCCTCCTATATCCATAAACTACAGATCATTATGGTTATCACTTAAGACATGATCTACTTGTATGTCACCACATACATGCTTAAGTTGCATAAAGATAACCAGAGATTTTAGTTTATTGGTTTGTGGTAAAGCAAATAAAATATTCAGATGAGCAAAATCAAGAAGTGAAGTAAATATCATATATTATACATCACAAGCGTTCATACAAACTATTTACGAACTACAGGACATGAGACTTTAAGGCATCAATCCTAACACATGATACAAGTGATATTACTAATATCGGTGATAGAAGTTAGGTGAAATCTATATATCGAGTTTCTTTGAAAGTTCATAACTAGTTATAGAAGTCTATCATTGCTAGCCTTAAGTGTAATTATTTCAAGGTTGATTCTAATTTATGAAAGTTTATCAATGATGGCGACTGATAGCTACTATCAGTGAAGCCACGTTAGAAGATTATTAGTGATAGTTACCGTGTTAATCTTTCAAAAGTTTATAGTGATTTATGAAAGTTTATCAGTGATAGCCACTGATAGTTTTCCATCACCGGTATAGCTCAATCTTTCAAAATTACTGGTTTTCTTTCAATGTTGATAACTACTTAATAAAAGTCTATAATTGATAGCCACCGATAGTCTTAACTGTTAATATTTCAAAATTGATTCCAATTAATAAAAGTGTATTAATGATAGTCATTGATAACTTATAGCAAATTAAAAGCTAATATTTGAAGATTGTATTAATATTTATCAAATTGAAAGTTAACACTGATAGCAACTATCAATGATAGCAATTGATAGTAGCTATCAGTGTCTATCATTGATAGCAGCTATCAATGATAGCTTTCAATTTGAGAAAATCGGGAAGAAGCGAGCAAAATGGTGGCCAGGTGTGGTCTTTTTAGTCTTTTACCATTTTTTGTTCTATATATGCAATTATTTTATTTTTGTACTACATATTCTATTATTTTCAGCTTGAATTCTATTTATGCAGCAAGCCATTTTTTTTATGAGAAAATTTTACAGATAGAAAAAATGTCAAACTATTTATAGAAATAGCAAAAAGACACTGATGAACTTCTATCACTTTCTATCACCGATAGACTCTGATAAACTTCTACCAACATTTATCAACCTCTATTAAAGAAAATTAAAATTTTTCTATTTTGTGTAAATAATTTTCCTTATTTTTACAATTTTTGAAAATTTCCTTTTTTTTTTTTTATTTTAGTACAATAAAAGCGGAGATTCCACCAAATTATTAATACGAGATATATGAGTTGAATGTTCACTTTGACTAAGTATACATAATTAAAAAATAGACCAATGAAATTTAATATTGATATTACATCGAATTTGCCTATTTATCCTATATATTATATTTATGAATAATAAGTTTTTGGTATATTAATGATAAATATGGCAAGTGCGTGTCTCTATCATTGAAAGATATTTAGGTGATGAATTGTTTGCTTTTTGTTTTTTGTTTTTTGTTGTCTTTTTTATTTTTATTTTTATTTTTTATCATGCACTTGGCTTTCATATCTTTCAATCATTTTGTTGTCTAATTCAGTATATTGGCATATCTATCATTGCTATAATTTATTTACCACATAATTTTGGAATATTGTAGACTTCTCCAATTTATTTCTGAGAAAAAAAAAATGGAATTCTTATTTTTTTTTTTTTTTTTGGGTAAAATATCATGAATTTTTTTGGGACTTTTATTGTTCCAAATCAAGCCTGTCTATATTTCTATGTTTTGAATTTTTGTTTTTATGAAGAAATTGTTTATATATAAACTTAAGATATATATTTAGATTTATCGTCTATTGCATCCATTCTTATGTAGCACACTTAATTATCCAACACAGTTTAATATATGACAAAAAAAAAATTAAATAATTTTTGTTATAACAAATAATTATTCTTTTTATTCTAATTTTTACACTTGTACCCATTAGTATTTCACTAATGTTCACCATTAGTCTTAGATATAACTTTTAATTAATTAACTAAAAATAATTATCGTATGATCTTTTTAGAAGAAATTATCATATGATTTTTGTTAGTACAATTGTTGAAATGTTCAAATCATAGACTTCTTGATCACTAACATATATAATATGTTAGTTGAACTATGATCACTTTAACATCATATGAAAATTTTTAATTAACTTTAATAGTGGCAAAATATTTGGGGACTCATTATCCTATCTCACTTATTTGAATTGTTTGTGGACTCATTTTCCTTCCATGTTTCGTGTTCACCATTTTATTTTCCTCCACGTATCGTATGTCACATTTCATTTTCCTTCCACTTCACGTGTATCGGTAGTCCTCTCTCTCACGTCTCTCTCAATCATATTCGATCATACTCGATCGTTCATACTCGATCGTTCATACTCAATCATGCTTGAACATACTCGACCATACCCGATCATACTCGATCATTCATACTTGATTATACTCGATCATATTTGTTCATACTTGATCATAGCAGAATTAAATTCGATCATACTCGATCGTTCATACTCGATCATGCTTGAATATACTCGATCATATTCGATAGTTCATACTCGATCATGCGTGATCATACTTGGTCATACTCAATTTTACCCGATCGTTCATACTTGATCAATATTGCATGCATTTATTAGGCAAGACTAACTAATTACATTCTTGGTATTTACAAGTTGGTTTGTTATTATTTTTTATAACTTCTCCTAATCTCTTATTCCATATCATATATTTGTTGATTTTTTGTGACATACAAATGGCACGTGACATGTGGCCATAGATATAAATACAAATATTATTTTGTAAAACCATTTAACTTTCTTAATGAAAAGTTTGGAATGAATAATATAAAATCGAACTGTATACCATATCTTGATATTGGAAAGAATTAATAAAAAAAACAATCAATGTATTATTCCAAATAGAATTGATATAATAATTGGATTATAATTTTTTTTTTTAAAAAATAATATTCATCCAGGCAAATTATTCTAAAGTACAAAAATTGAACTAGATAATACTGACATATAGACCCTGCAGACCCAAATACAGACATGAACTCAGATATAACAACTCTTCTGCACACCCAAACACAAACATATCAACTCAAACATAACAACTCTACACACCAAAACACAGACATCAAAACTCCTAACATCCTATATCATCTCAACACCCCAAACAATTCTTAATGATAAACTATATCACTGGTAAGAGTGATTATCTCGCAATAGGAGTCTATCAATAAAGTCTAGCACTGATCTCTTTTTTAAAATTTTGATATACACTTAATTATTAATCTTATAAATAGTTACCGATTTGCAATTACCCTATAACTAAACCTAAACTTCAAACTGTAATTTAACCAAAAATTAGTTTTGACATGATAAACCACTTAACATTTCTCATTGAAAGTTCCTGTCCCCTGAGTAAATCACTTGAGAAGATAGTAGAGGCAGAAATATCCAAGTAGACATTCACTGAATCACTCTCTCCCTAAACCTGTATGCGTATAACAGAAAGAAATCCCAGAAACCTCCTAAAAAGATCAAGCATGCTACGATATAGGTTCCTGATGAACTATTATCATATCTCATACATTAGATCATTTGATGTAATTGCAATAAGAAAGTCTGAAGATAATCAAATCCATAGTTCTATTGGCTCTAAACCAGAGTAAAATCATACATATAGTTTCACATGGTAATTTAGTTATGGGCAAAGCCCGTCCTAGTAGTATGGCATGTATCGCATAGGCCTTCGGAAACGGGGTGTCTTCCTGCAGCAGGATGTGAGGAAAATGATTTGAGTATCAACCCCTCAAAGATATTAATCTATATCTGTGTGTGTGTGTGTCATGCAGGAAACTTACCCATATCCTCCATATGGTGAGTAAAAATAAGGGGGCACGTAAGGCCTCCTGGATCGATAACCCATGTAAGGACTGTAACGCTGAGGAAAATACTGCTTCATCCCAGGAACATTTGTTCGCTTTTGTTGAACCTGAGATTAATAGAATGACATTAAAACCATTTGTCAGAAGTTATTAGAACTTGAACTACATATACAGATAATGGCGCCAATAATAGAATGTATAATTAGTATGCCAATGTCCAATACTTGACAGAACATAAGCATAAATCATCCTTCTCCGATGAACTACCTTCAATTGCCTTCCATGCAACTCTGACTCATTTAAAAGGAGTGCCTCCTGAACAGCTTCGGCTTCAACAAACTCCACATAAGCGAAGCCCTTAGGATGACCAAATTTATCCGTGAGAATAGTAACTCTGTTGACAGTACCACAAGATTGGAAATGCTGCTGCACTTCTTCAGGTGTACATGCATAATCAACCTGCAAGTTTCAATTCCACCTTAAAGATTATTTAATCAGACGCATAATTTTCCATAAAACACAAACTACATCTTAAAAGAAGCATGGAAACAGATAACAGTATAATACCAAAGAGAACCATCTAAAAAAGTAGGCATATTTCATTACAATCCAAAGTAATAAACAGCTCAAACATGTTCATTGATTCTCTTTTAATCTGATCAAAGGACCGTGTGATCCTTAATCTTAAAAGTTAAAACTTGAAAAAAAGATGAACCAATCTTCATGCATAACTGCTCCTAGAGCAACTGAAAAGTAATTGACTTAGTGTACAATATTTACTCCAACATCAGTAACCGATGGTCATGTCTTCAAAGAATTTTTTAGTTTTATCTTTACTTTTGTATGCATCATGGCGCATGCCAACCACAGAAGGCTCTTTTAATTTCATTTAGTTTGCAGACATATCAATTATAAAATCAACCCCAACCCTATTATTTAACCACAACAAAAGGAGACAATTAAGACAATCTTAAGCAATCGACATTCTAACATCTCTTGGGGACGTGTTTCTCATCCATAAACGTGTAGTGCTATTATGGTTCATGAGAGCTAATTTAAGTGCATGTCTAGTAATTACCACCTCTCCTCAAGCATTGTCCACTCTTAAAAATACACAGTTCATTTGGCACCAAGTATATATATCTCCTTCAGACAGGATAAACTACGTGAGCAATTCTCATCCCCCATCTCCATAAATCCTAAAACTGTCCTAACGACTACTTAAAACTCTCCACCCCTCAACTTCAAGTTTTAATTTAATTGACACTGACGTCAAATAAATCACTCATTGGTAACTGCCAAGCGGCCTATCATGGAGGGATACTGTGCCGTAAATGAAAACTCAATATCTCTTCTACTTAGATAGCCTACTTATTTGAAGCATAGACTTGCTAGAAACACAACTCTTATATTACAAGGCACTCAGAAGTCAAAACCTCACAAAATAAAATTAAAAGGAAGGAGGAAATAAATGAGGGGGATTCTCAAAAATAGAAAAATAAGGAAAATTATTTACACAAAATAATAAAATTATAATCTTCTTTGATAGAAACTGATAGAAGTCTATCAATGTCTATCAGTGATAGAAACTGATAGAAGTCCATTGCTGATAAACGCTTGCTAGAAGTCTAGTGTTCTTTTTGCTATTTCTATAAATAATTTAACATTTTTTCTATCTATGAAAATTTCCCAATAAATTATGCTAAAAGCTATCAAGAGGATGAAACTGATCCACTGAGGTATAGATAATTGCCAGTGACAAATTTCCAGTAAGCAATACCTGCGAGGGAGATAAATAGAACCAAGATATGGAAATCAAAGCTACAAGAAAAGCAAAATTATGCACCCTCCCAAGGACAGTTAAATAGCCCTCATTTATGAAGCATAAGTTACCATTACCATCATTCCCAGCAGCAACAATGCTCTGCAACTAACATTGCATGCAAATGACTTGCCTCCATAGATGTGATCATGCCCTCATGTATTGAAGTTGAAGCTTCTCTAATTCACATTCCCATCCCTACCTAAGTTCAAATGAACTAAATCAACCAACATCATTTTCCCAATCTTCACATTCCTTTTCCTCTTTTTCTTTATTCTCAGCTACTCAGTTCCACTCTATCAATTACAAAGGTTTCTTTTCCATCTTGTACTATCTTTTTGAATATTCCTTTTTCTCTTTCTTTTTTTTCTTTTCTTTTCTTTTTCTTTTCTTTTCTTTCTTTCTTTTTTCTTTTTTCCGTAAACAGGAGAAACTTCTTTTCTTTTGTTTTGATCTTTTTTTCCTTCAATTTGTTTCAAACATGATAAGATTTTCTTTCTTTTACTGCTTGAATACAATCCTAATGACAAAATAAGTAATTTTTCCTAACAGAATTATATTGCAATCATCCCAGAGCAAATACTGAGAACTTCGTGTAAAATGAATGACCCTGCGATCATAGTGAGACAAATAAGTTAAACATCTACTCTGACATGGTGAAGAAGCACATCCACAACATAACAAAGGAATAAAGAATAAAAACAAACATAGGGCAAGAGTTCTAGCTAAATGGATACATCAACACTTAACACTTCAAGTTAAAACTAAAGCCAGCAAAAGGCCTGATAACGCACACAAAACAGGGACCAAACTGATATATCTAAAACTCTCGCTTTCAGGCCTTAAGTAATACGTGATTGCAATATCTCTGACTTGAGTTCGTGGAACTCCAAATACCAATAAAAACGAAAACGAACTCAAAATCATTTTATCAAACCCTAGTTAGATTTAACTTGAGATAGATAAAAGGTAAAAGTTTAACACAGCAACTGTTGTGCAGGAATAAATAACATCTACGTAAACCTAATCTTCGCCTAGGATATGCTCATCTACAGAAATTAAAACCAAAACAAATTAGCTAGTAGTGTAAGCTGCATTTGTCAGGTTGCAAAACAAACATTATCAAGATCAGCATGCTTGTGAAATGGCATTTGATCAATTGAAAAGTGCACTATATGAAGAATAACGTTAGAAACTTATATCAAGACCATAGTTCTCATCTCACGTTGCCAACAAACACGGATCTTGAATCTGCTTCCTCTTTGCTTTCTTGACTTACAGCCGAACCAGCAGGATCTGTAAAAGACATCGTAATCAGGTAAACTGAAGGTTCTACAGTAGCTTCATACGAAATTTCAAAATTAATATAGTCTAAGGTAGTTCGAGATGGAGGTAAACCTTGAACAGCGCCCATTTCCTTTTCTACTTTGGCTTGCATTTCGCGAAGAGCAGCTGCTTCCTCCTCCATCTCCTTCAATCGTTTCTTCATCTCGTCCAGCTCCTGCAGTATCCACAGAACACAACAAATTTACATACCATAGAGATGAAGCTTTCATGACACAAGCATACCGATCATCGATCTATATGGTTGTGAGGAAGGGGGCAGAGGAAACCTTGATGGCGTCGTCATCGGCGGCAGACATGTCAATGTCGCCCTCCTCGACCGGGATCTCTCCGCCGTAAACCTCGTGCTCCTCTTCGTCCATTTCCGTTCTTCCCTGTGTCCGAACCGGCGTTTGCAATAGGATATAGGGTAATCTACACTCTAGAAAGCCCAACCGTGGACCATTTTATAATGAACACTGAACAGTTAAGAGACAGACTGATTTCAAAGGGCTGTTTATTAAGGTCCCAAGCCTGAGTCAACAACCCAAGTCCATGAGAGCTCAGCCCAAATACTTGACCTTTGGTTCATGGAGCTCTCCATTACAGTTCCTAAATTGCAATGAACTGGATTAGGGTTTGTCTCAAATTTACTCCACACTAAAGTCAGTTTAAGTATAGAATTTAGCTTTGTACCATGAAAGTGCTTAATTTTTACAATCTCTGTCTGGCATCTTTATAGTAGCAAGTCGATGCACATATAACCATACTTCAATCCCTCAAACCATTACTTACATTTTTTAAGATCACTATCTTTTCTTTCTTGATGCATCTCTTGCGAGTAAGATAGTAGTTGAGCATGAGTTTTTTTGTTCATTTTTCTCTGCATGATTTGTGTCCTTCTTTTTAATGATGTTGTTTTGTAATTAATTGTTGTTTAATTAAAAAAATCTTTTAAAAAAAGTTAATTAGTACATCTCAACTACAGTAAAATAGCTAATAACAACCTTTGCCAAAAATGGACACAAATTTATCATGTTTTTTTTTTTAATTTAGCATGTTTAACTTTTTTGTAGTCAAAACAATTATTTAAAAAAAAAATACAACAAGTGTAGGGATGGAGGATTGAACCTCTAATCTCTAGAGAGAAAGATCATGTCTAGGTTAAATTCACTTTAACATCAAAACAACTAATTTATTATTCAATGGACATGTCACGTCATTATCTAATGGAAAATTGTTTTAAATGAAAAAACTACTAAAAATATTTTCAAATATAGAAAGATGTTGCAGACTATCAGTGATAAATATTGATAGACATCTACCATTGTCTTCAATGATAGATGGTGTGGTGTATACCAAATAAGAGAATTTTATTAATGATCAAAAGTTATCGAAATATTATTGTTTTGATAACTTTATAAATAAACTAATCATGACTTTATTTACAAATAAGCTAATCATAAAATCCTAGTAAACCAAAAAAACTAATCCTAATCCTAATCAATCAAGGAAAGTAACCATAATCCTAATCAATTATGAAACTAATTCTAAACCTAATAAATCATAAAAAAAAAATAAAAAATAAAAAAATAAAGACTACATCATAATCCTTCCCCTTAAAATCAAACTCTCCCCCAAGATTTCTTCAATTATGGTGCTAATTGGAAGCCCTTAGGAGCATTGTATGGATAAATGTCGGCGATATTAAATATTGGATTAATGTGTAAATCTAATGGAAGAACAAGTTTGTAAGCATTGGCTCCATAAGCTTGGGTTATTTAAAATGGTCTAAGGTTTCTGTTTTTTAGTTTGTTGTAGGTCCCAGTCGAAAAGTGATTCTTCCTCAAGTTAACCATCATTAGATCCCCTTCATTAAATTGGTGAAAAGTTTATGCTTGTTTGCAATCTTCTTATAAGTCTCATTGGCTTGGTTAATATTGGCTTGTACTTCTTTATGGAGTTTAACATTTCGATCAACCATTGACTCTACTTCACTGCTAATATCAATAGAAGTAGGTAAGTTTATCAAATCCACAGTTAACCTTGGCATTCTCATGTAAACCACTCCAAATGGACACTTCCCATTTGATCCATTTTTCATAAAATTGAAGGAAAAATCAGCTTGTCCCAAGACTAGATCTCATTGCTTAGGACGGTCATCTAATAAGCTACGAACCAGGTTTCCAAGCGTCCGCTTTGTCACCTCGGTTTGTCCATCGGTTTGCGAATGTGCTTTGGAATTATACTTGAGTGTAGTATCAAAAAATTTTCATAAAGTCTTCCAAAAATGGCTAAGAAATTTGATATCCCTATCCAAAACAATTGTACAAGGATTCCATGCAATCTGACAATCTTGAAAAAAATGGGTTAGCAATATAAACAACATCATGAGTCTTTTTACATGGTAGGAAGTGAGTCATTTTACTAAAGTGGTCTACTACAACCATAACTAAATCAAAGTTCTTTTGAATATGTGGCAGCCTAAGGATGAAATCCATAGATAAGTCCTCGCAAATATTTGTTGGAGTTGGTAAAGGGACGTATAATCCAACATTGGTTAAAGATTTTTTTTTTTTTTTTTTGTTTTTTGACAAGTAAAGCATCTTTTAACAAAATTTTGGATATCCTTTTTTAATTGAGGCCAATAGTATCTTTGAAATATGAGATTTAATATTTTATCTCTTCCAAAGTGTCCAAAGAGACCACTTTATACGAGGAATGCATAATAAATCACCTTTGAAAAGGCATCCATAAAAAATATGAAATCAGTTGAATTAACATGATTTGTGCATTATAACGAAACTTTACCAAAATCCGAGTCATTAGAATGTAAGTCAAGGAGATATTCAAAAGCAGTTGCTTTAGTTCTAAGTATTGTTAATAGGCTTTCCTTTTGATTGTACCTAAGAACATGTGTCGCAAATCTCACTCAGACGATCAAATAAAATTTCTAACATACCGATCAAGTCTACTATTAACACAAGGTGTAGCAATAGCGGCAAGATCGGGTCGAACCAAGGGAATCTATAACCTATTTTAGCGTGATTATCGAATTCAACGATAACAAGGGGAATTTTGTGGTGATCATGCAAGAATTTAAAATAAAGTACGAAGTAAATTGCAAGAAAACTATAGAGCATTGAATATTTTCTTAAATAATTTAATAAAAAAACAATACTCAAGGATAGGAAAATATTCCGCTTGTTTTCTATCATTAAACATTAGAAATCATGATTAATTGTAAATAAATGCACAATAATTTAATCGTTGTCGGAGCATAGCGATGCTAAGATGGAGCATAGCTACGCTCTGGAGTTTTGTTGTAGCATAAGTCTCAAGTGTAATGATGCCCAATGCTACGCTTTCCATCTGATCAGGCGCACTGCAAGGGTGAGATTTCCATCAAACTTCGGAGCGTTCAACGCTCCCCCGTGGCGTCGTGACGCTCCATGAATATGAGCTCTCGAGTTGACAGTGTAAGATAGGGCGTAAAGCATAAGGTCACAACACTCCATGAAACAACAATTATTGCCTTCAAACGTAAAGCACAGGATAGCGATGCTCCTCAAGGGTATTTTTGTCATTTTTGCCTCTTCATTTGGTTGATACTTCTAAAGCTCTGTTTGGACTTATTTTAGCCTGATTTAGCTATGATGGTCCGTTCTACTTCTTTAATGCTCAAAACCTACAAAATTCAAGGAATAATTCAATAAAATCATTGAACGAACCTGAATAAAGTCGGAAAAGATAGCCCTTTTTAGGAGCTATCAAACCACCCACCAACTTAATTCTTGATGGTCCCTAAGCAAGGTAGAAATACAAATAATCACGCAATAACTCATTCGCTTGGTTACATGGTTCGTGATTCAAGTTTTAACAATTCCCAAGGTATGCTTGCAATCACATAGGCAATCCGACCACAAACAATCAATTGAAATACATTTTAAAATACTTTTCAAGTTAAATCATGTATGATTGAGTGCAAAGTTTCATTATTTTAACCCTAAGCATACTCGGAAAGGTTTAATCAAGCTCTCAATTTGTTTTTCCCTACTCTGGTTTGGTTACTGGCCTTCGAGCTACCTAATCTTATAAAAAGGGCAATACTCTGACTAGGGGGCCTAACACGTACACAACTAAAAATAAAGGGCATCTATTTTACCTAGGGGTGTTAGCTTTCACACATCTGTTGTAGGGATTTGTACCCACTCTTTTCATGCGAGTGTTCTAACTGATCATAATGGGGGTAACTCTTTTCACTCCTTTCCATGTACTCACACCATTTTTTTAAATTTTAAATGCTCCCACCCTTTTCTTTCTTTCTTTTTCATTTTCTTCTATTATTCTAATCTTTTTCTCTTTCCTTGTTTATTCAAACACATAGGCTCAATACTTCTTTTGTTCTTTTAGTCTAGCATTACACTCAGACAAGAAAGGTTACTCTCAAACCGAAGGTAGACTTTTCGGGTTGACAACAAAAATCCGAGTAAAATAATCCAATTATTGGCATTGAAAATTCAAAATGACTCAACAAAGCACTTAAATATGCATGAGATGACAAGATTTTTTTTTAATGGGGTAAAAAATCATGATTTTTTTCTTCCTACTAAGGTGCATCATCAACTTTCATATAAATGAGCACAAGCAACAGAAACATGTTAAAAACATGTTATAATCAAGAAAGGTGCATCATCATCAACTTTTTAATATAATACTTATATTAAAAGATGCATGAAACATATTTATCCTAAGGTGGGAATTTTAAATCTATATGGCATACAATATGCAACATATAAATCATATAATTTAAACATACATTTCATGCACATTAAACTAAATAAAATGCATTAATATACCAATATTTGGCACCTTAACAAAATAATTAAATTATATGAATTAATTTAACTATAAACAAATAAAATTACAACCAAAGTAAAAATGGCAACTACTGGCCTTGAACCAGTGACCTTCCACTCACGTGCTCCTCAACCTTAAACAAACATAGCATCGCAACGCTACGGAAAATGGTTGCCTTCCGCCTCGCGTCGCAGCGTCATGACGCTAGAGTTGCAATGTCGCAATGTTGTAGTCTAGAAACAAGAAATCTGCAACAAAATGCTTCGAAATTGCATCGAAATCCTCCATTTATCATCATGATCATCAGCAACACTTGCAAAACTTGTGACCCAAACTTATAGACTTAATTACTTGATTAAATGCCCAAAAACAATAGGCCCTTACATGATTAAATCAAGTAAAATGAGTCTATGTGCCAAATGCCGAAAACATATATTAAGCCAAAACACCCAAATGAAATTTATAGTAATCATCTCGTGAAAACAGTATAGAAATTCACCCACCATTTTCTATAACTTTTGTTTCTAAAGATCGAAAATCAAAATTGTAAAAATTGGGCTCTGATACCAATTGAAGGGAATCAGATTCTCACAGAAGCATGTGATTGCCATACAATTTGAAAATCGATTTTATAAAACACAAAATCAGTTAACTAAGTCATACAAACATAGGATAAACATTAAATAAATCTAAGCATGCTTCTAATGGGGAAGAAATGGAAAAAGAAAACTCACGTTTGAAGATTCCCCTTCTTCACGTTTTCCTCTCCTTTGGTCACGAACAAACTCAAACCTCTCGATGAACAAAAACACCACCGCAAGAGTTTCCCAGTTATGTTCTAAGATTCCAAAGAGCTAGATGTGTGGGCTTTAACATCTTGGAAGAGGGAATGAAGGTTGAAGGAATGTTCTTGAGAGAGTAGAATATAGAGAGCGGAGAGAATATGAGAGTGGAGNCATCTTGGAAGAGGGAATGAAGGTTGAAGGAATGTTCTTGAGAGAGTAGAATATAGAGAGCGGAGAGAATATGAGAGTGGAGGCTAAGTTCATTTTCAAAAAAAAAAAAAAAAAATCCCTAAAAGGGTTATAATGGTATATTTATAGGAAGAGAGTAACCCGTCTCCAAGCTTTCTATTCTCCATCATTTGTTAATTGATTAATTAACAATTAATTAATCAGTTAACATATAAATTAAATAACTATATAATAAATCATATTTAATATAGATTTAATTATTAACATATAAATATCATATATTTATATCCATATATCTCTCTTATACTATCATTCTATATAAATCCAATTTATATGAATTTAATATTTGAATCTCATTCAAATATCTCTCTCTTATATAGTTTGGATTATAGATCACATATATAATTAACCATATTTTATAATGTATCAAAATACATTATATATTAGTCATATTAACATGAAATTCCTTTAAGTAATTTGAACAATTCAAATTATTCCTCATTATTATCCTTAGTAAGGTAACAATGGGACGTTATGAACCTACAGATTAGAAGCTCCAACAATACGAGATTAATTAATTAAACTCTTTAATAAAATTAGTCAATATTCATTAACTACCGGTCACTCCACTAAAGACCGATTGCTGCACTTTTCGCACGACAAACATATTTCTGTGTCCATGGATATAACCAATCAATAGCGAGTTGACCCTTCACAAATTGCTCATAACTACAATTGGGTCAAAATACTGTTTTACCTCTGTAGTTACATTTAACTCCATAAATACCACTGATTTCTCTAATGAACTCCAACTATAAACTAACACCTCTTGGGCCAGTGAGAGGTTGAATAAAACACATATATTTTATTACATAAATAAAATGTTTGTACATTACAATTACAAACTATAGAACCCTACGAAATTTAGGGTATCAATCCCAACAATCTCCCACTTGACCTAAGCTAGTGGGGTATACAATGTAAAAGTTAAACTAAAATATAAAGTACACAAAACAATAAACTAGAGTATCACACGTCCAATACAAATCTCCCACTTATCCTAGTCTAAACGTGGCCTGTCTCGTAGACCCATACTCTGCAAGTGAGCCTCAAACACCTTAGCCGTGAGGGCCTTTGTAAATGGATCAGCAATGTGCTTCGAAACTATCTACGTGACAATCATGTCCCTTCGATGCACAATTTCTCGGATGAGATGATACTTCCGCTCTATGTGCTTCTCGTGTTTGTGACTCCTAGGCTCTCGAAAATTAGCCACAACACCACTATTATCACAATAAAGTGTTATGGGCTTTGACATGTCTGGAACAACTTCCAGATCAGTCAAGAATTTTCTGAGCCATACAGCTTCTTTAGTAGCCTCACAAGCCACTACGTACTCAGCCTCCATGGTAGAGTCAGCAATGCACCCTTGCTTGGTGCTTCTCCAGACTACTGCCCCTCCATTAAGAGTGAACACTGATCCTGATGTGGATTTTCTAGAATCCTTATCAGTTTCAAAATCAGAGTCTGTGTATCATGTAAGGATCATATCCTTAGAACCATAAACAAGCATGTACATCGTTCTCCTTAGATACTTGAGGATATTCTTAACGGCAGTCCAATGATCATATCCTGGAATAGACTGATATCTATTAACTATCCCCACCACATAGCAGTACATAACATTGCATACATCAGGCTGCCAACAGTCGATGCATAAGGGATCCATCTCATTTCCTTAAACAATAATCAATTAAACTAAAATCCAGAGTTATCTTCTGTAACTTAAACATGTATGTATAGACATACAGTTGGATCATGTTTAAGTGATAACCTAAACGGTTTATAGTAGATGGATAAGGTAGGATACTACTATCCTGGTGACACTACGAATACGACCTATTTTGTAATTGTTATAGTTGTTGTAAAGTGCTACAAATGATCTTATTATTCATATGGAGACATGTAAGCAGAGGTATTCTATACAAAGAGTTTGTATAAGATCGAACCACGAAATGAATAGTTTCTCTATATAATATCGTTGATAGATGAGACTTACATCTCACCAGAATGACCATAAGTGTCTTGAACATAATCCTGAATGAGTTGTGAACTCTTGCCCATAAAGGCGATCCTTTGATTTGTATGGGTGAGATGGCCAGTTTCGCCTACTCACTATGCCTACCATTTTGAGGATTCTTCTAATTGAGGAGCTAAGAACACAGCTATACAAAAAGAAATTAACTCATTCTCGATTGTTAGAGTAAGTAGAGAAATTGATTCTTTAAGGGTTGATTTTGGGGCTTGAACAATATGGAGCCAATAGGGGTTTGGTTATAGTTAAACTATAACTTGTTATTAGAGAAAACATTGGTAATTAAGGAGTTAGATGTAACTTATGAGCAAAAAGGTAATTTTGGCCTAGTTGTACTTACAAGCAATTTGTGAATAGTCGATGCACTGTTGATTGGTTGTATCCAATGGACATAGAAATATATTTGTAGTGTGAAAAGTGTAATTGTTGGTCTTTGGTGGAATGACCGACAATTAATGAAAGTTGATTAATTTGATCAAATAATTTAATTATTAATCAAGTACCATTGGAGCTTCAAACTATAGGTCCATAAGGTCCCTTCGTTAGCTCATTTGGGATAAGTGAGAATTTAATTAATTTGGATTAATTTGAACTGTTCAAATTAATAAAGGAAAATTGTTATATAAGATATAATTATGAGATATAATATAATGTATATGATACGTTATAATATAAAGTTTTATTTGAGAGAAAAATAATTATTTGAATACGATTCAAATATTAATATGAATCTTATCCATATTAAATATCGTTGATTAAATGAGAAAATGTGTTTTGTTTATATATACATAATATTAAATTAGTTAATTTATGTATATATATTAATTAAAGAAAATTAGTTTTTGTTTAATTAAAAGTTTTTTTTATTAAAGAATTGGTTTTAAATAACTTTTTCTCTTCATATTCTTTCATCAATTGGCATATGGAAGATGAATGTATTTATTAATTTATGTATATTTATTAATTAAGGAAAATTAGTTTTTTTTGTTTAATTAAATGTTCTTTAATTAGAGAATTTGTTTTAAGTAACCTTTTCTTTTCATATTATCTCATTTATTAGCATATAGAAGATAAATGGATCTGTTCTTTCATCTTGCTCTTGCTCACTTATAAATACACATAAAGTATGTAGATTTTGGGTGCGTGTGATATTGCTTTGTTCTCTCAAATTATTTCCTTCAAATCTTTTCTCTAAATTATTCTTGAAGCCCACAACTCGCATTGATTCTCTACCCCGAGAATAATGAGGTTTCCATGTGTTTGTGTTCGATTAATTGTTGCATTTTTATCATCAAAGCATTCGTTGTGTTTGAATTTCGGAGAGGAATTGAGAAGAGATTAGTCTTTAATGGTATGTGACTTTTCAAATTTCTTTTTCTTATTTTAATTTCTACACAATTATATGCTTAATAGATCTTATATATATTGTTTCCATCTTTTATATTTTCTATATGTTATGTAAAATTAGAATGAGGACGCGATCACTTCCACAATAAGTACTCGCGTATCCTTTCAGATTTACCACTAGACTAGCTAGTAATTTTGATACTATACCATATATATATATATAAAGAGCATAACGTTGAGGGAGGGTTCGAGTCCCCCTAGGCTCATACTAAATATACCCCTAGTTGGAGAAAGGAAATTCATCTTTCATGCATCCTACTTATGTTTTTCTTTGTTGAATGAACTTAAGAGAGAATGGTCAGTCAAAAGGACAAATTCTCTCTAAAGAAGGTAGTGTTCCAATTGTCTAAAGGCTCTTATAAATGCATATAATTCAAGCTCATAAGTACTCCAATTTAACTTTGATCCACTAAGTTTTCGCTAAAGTACTCAATAGGATGTTTATTTTGTGTTAAAACAACTCTTATGCCTACTTTTGAAACATCAGCAGCTACTTCAAAAGGAAGTGAGAAATCCGATAATTGTAAGACAAGGCTCTTAAATAGGTGTTTTTTAAGGGCTTGAATGTTAACATAAATACTTTAAATCTATATTGAATAGATAAACCCTATGATCATTCATGTCAAATTGTCAAGAATAATAACATACCGGAATCCATTGAGAAACTAATGATAGCTTCAAGATGATGATAGATAACTATGGTCTTTCTCAACCAAAATTCCGAATGCCCGTTGTGGGATCTTTCTCTAGATGGGATTCAAGAAAGACTGACTACTTGTTGTTTTGGTATATTGGGGACCATAGCCCTAAGGTCTCTTTATATACTAGTTCAATTAGGGTTTCCCATTAAACCCTAATTAACTAGAATAGGCTTCTTACCCATAAGTCCATACTTAATTAGGAATCTAGGGTCTTTAATTAATTATATCACATAATAGGGCCCAATCTAATAAAATAATCCAATGTGATAAATTATTAATCCACATATATAGCCCATACTTTAATTAAATATATTATTATTTAAATATGTCTAACAATCTCCCACTTGGGCTATGTCTGTGTACCTGATATAATAAAATCACATAAGCCTTAAACACGCATAAACAGGTTATTTCAATAATAGAATTCCCCTTTAATTCAATCTGGTCCATCTCCTGTATTAGCACGGAATCAAGGCGACTTTCGTCACTACCCTTGTAACTAAACCTTCCTTGATCACCAATTTCAATACATTCAATGACATAGATCAAGTATGGATGGATAGCATGGAAACTACATGCAAAGTGATCTAGATCATGCTTGTTTCCAATTGGTCCAATTTCCTTAATGAGATCATTCTAGAAAACTTTTTGCTAAACTGCATGCATGATAAACGAGTTCAGATAATAAAACATAAACCATCAACTTTATTCTATATAGAAAATAAACAAAATAAGGTCAAAGAACATCCTCAATAACAAACTCTCATTAAACCATGGAATCAGAAAAGTGACTAACACCCATGTAAGCAACATGCTCATGAAAAACTTTAGGTGGTAAACCTTTAGTCAATGGATCTACCACCATAGAGTTTGTTCCCATATGTTCTATCGAAGTTTGACCATTCTGAACTCTTTCTTTAACAACCAGAAACTTCATGTCTGCATGCTTTGACTTCGTATTGCTTCTGTTGTTGTTGGATACATCACTGTCGACTTATTGTCACAAAATAATTTTAGTGGTCTTTCTATGTCAACCACTATCCGCAGTCTAGTGACAAAATTTCGCAACTATATTCCATGATTGAATGCCTCATAACATGCTATAAACTCTGCAGCCATGATAGAATAAGCCATAAGTGTTTGTTTAACACTTTTCCAAGATACAGCTCCTCCAGCCAACATGAAAATATAGCCTAAAGTGGATCACAAAGTGTCTTGATATCTAGCATAATCAGAATCAGAATACCCAATGATCTCCAAAACATTTGATCTCTGATAAGTGAGCATATAATCTTTTGTTCTCAGTAAATACCTCATAAAACGTTTGGCTGCTTTCCAATGATCCATCCTTGAATGCTTAAATATCTGCCTAACATTCTAATTATGAACATAATATCTGGACGCTACATACTTGAGTATACATTAGACTTCCAATGGCCGATGCATAGGGAACCTTTTGCATCTCCTTAGTCTCGAGTGTGGTTTTGGGGTATTGACCTAAATGAAATTTATCACCTTTAGTGATCGGGGTATCTCCCAGTGCACAATCTTTCATGCCAAATCTACTCAAGATCTTTTCAATGTAGTTCTTTTGTGACAATCTCAAAATACCTTGAGAACGATCTCGCATTATTTCAATTCCTAATACAAAAGAAGCATCACCAAGATCCTTCATCTCAAAATTTCTTTTGAGAAATCTCTTAGTGTCATGCAATAAACCTACATCATTACTAGCTATGAGTATGTCATCGACATATAAAATCAGAAAGATTGATTTACTCCCACTGAAATTGTGATATACACAATCATCCACTATGTTCACCTCAAAATCAAAGGAGGTTATCACTTCATGGAATTTGTGATACCATTGACAAGAGGCTTGTTTGAGACCGTAGATGGATTTCTTCAATTTGTACACCATAGACTTTGAATTACCAGACATAAAAATTTCTTGTTGCACCATATAATTCATCTCATCAATGTTCCCATTGAGAAACGCAATTTTTACATCCATCTGGTATAGCTCTAAATCAAAATGAGCTACCAGTGCCATGATTACCTTAAAAGAGTCTTTCGATGAAACAGGAGAGAAAGTCTCTTTGTAATCAATGCCTTTCTTTTGAGTAAAACCCTTTGCAACAAGACGAGTCTTATATCTTTCGATATTGCCATGTGAATCCCTTTTGGTTTTAAATATCCATTTACAACCTATGGGTTTCACTCCTGATGGCAGTTTGACAAGTTCCCCAACGTTATTGTCTTTCATGGATTTTATTTTCTCTTCCATTGCACTATCCAACTTTTTTAGAGTTCAGAAACTTTGTAAAAGCTTGTTGGAAGTTGATTGGATCATCTTCCATTACGCCCACATCATCCTGATGTTCTTGAAGAAACACAATATAATCATCTGGAATTGCACTTCTTCTCTCTCTAGTAGATCTTCTTAATGGCACTTCTTGAGGTTGTTGAGTTTGAACTTTAGGTTCAACAACAAGGACTTCAATGTTGTCTTGTTCTATAATTGGTTCAATAATGAAGTCAGGAATTGGAGCCTGAACATCATTTATAACCACGTAAGGAAAATAAACCAATTCCTGTTCAAAGACAACTTTTCTTATGTTATCTCCCTCCTCTCAAACTCAGCATCCTCAAGGAATCTAGCATTTCCTATCTCAAACAATGATCTAGAAGTGGGATCATAAAACTTGAAATCCCGAAACCGCTCAGAATATCAAACAAAATAGCACCTAATAGTTCTTGAGTCCAATTTTCTTTCATTAGGCCTATAAGGCCTAACCTCATCTGGACAACCCCATATGTGAAGATGTCTAATACTGCTTTTTTCCTGTTCACAACTCATAAAGGGTTTTGGCTACTGCTTTACTAAGTACCCTATTAAAGATATATGTTGCAGTCTTTAGTGCCCTACCCCAAAGGGATTCTGGTAGAGAAGAATGACTAATCATACTTCTTACCATATTCTTGAGTGTTCTATTTCGCCTCTCCGCTACACCATTCGTGCTGGGTTTTTCCGGCATAATGTATTGCAGGACAATTCTATATTCCTCTAGGTATTTGGCAAAGGGCTATGGATGTTGTTCACCTGAACCATCATATCTACCGAAATATTCATCACCACGATCAGATTTGACAGCCTTAATTTTCTTTCCAAGTTGAAGTTCAACTTCAGCTTTGAAAGACTTGAAAACTTCCAAGGATTGAGACTTCTTATGAATTAAATATAGGTACCCATATCTTGAATAGTCGTTTATAAACGTAATAAAATATTGTTGTCCATTTCAAAAGGTCATGGGGAATGGACCACAAATGTCTGTATGTATTAGTTATAAGACATCTAAGCATCTGTTGGCACCTAATTTTCTTATGTTTGTCTGTTTTTCCTTAATACATTCCACACAAATATTGAAGTTACTTAAATCAAGAGAATCAAAAATTCCATATGACACAGTCTCTGAATTTTCTATTTAGAGATGTGACCTATGAAGGAAATCAGAAGCGAGATTTCCATGAGCAGCGGAACAAGACTATTCCAAATTACAATTATGATCGAACATATATTTACAGTTGACTTCAAACAAGCGGTTATACAATTCATACAGAGAAACTACAGCATGAATAAACTCAAATGAACAGAGATCAAACTCTACACACATATGAGGATGCTTCTCCACGCTCTGTTGCGCGACTGCTCGAACAATCAGCAACCTCGAACGCTCGATCTACACGAACGCAAAAAAGCACGAACACTTCGCGCTCGTCCTCAACGATCTCCTCGACCGCGAACTCCTCCGCAACACGAACGGCCTCCACAGTACTACGAACGACCTTTAGAAATCCTCGACGGTGTAGTTGAGTCTGACACCACCAACAAGGCGACCTTGGTATTTTCAGTGTGAGAATCCAGAGAGTGGGCTCTGTTTGGACTTGGTATGAGGAAGACAAATGGAGGAAACACCGATCGCATACACAACTTGGCAAGTGGGAGATGGCGGAGACATATCGTATAGGTCGATGCCCAATCATTTAAATAAAGTTAAGCGATCGTCTAGCAAAAGCTATGCGATTGTTTAGTCTATCGTTTAGCTCGGTTTGTGGCCTACAGACACTACACGATCGTTTAACTCTACTCTGCACGATCGTTTAGCTCGCCCAGCCGTCATTTAGTAAATCCGAATTCACTTGACGACTACGTGAGTTTCTTTTGCCGAGAGAGAAAAACTCAAATCTTTTCCAATCGTTTGTTAAAACTTTTTTTTTCAAAATAGGAAAACCATTTTTCTTTTAAACTCACGGTTACCATGATTCTAATAAACACCCATTACTTTGGTTATTAAAAGAAAAAGAATTAATTATCTAATAATTAATATTATTAATAAACATAATGATAACCAACTTATCATACTATAATTTATAACCTATAGTTTTAATATTTTTTCTCATTAAACATATAAACCATAGTTAATTTTCTATTCCATGCTACTTAATGTAAATCTCATTATATCAATCCTCCACTAGATGTATCTCATACATCATACTGATTAATATCATATATAATCAAAATACCTCTTGTCAATTTGAACATTTCAAATCAACACCGAGAACTGATCCTCAACTGAATCCATTGAGTACCAGGGGGACCTTATGGACTTGTAGCTCGAAGCTCCAACGGTACGTGAATAATTGACTAAACTCTTTAGTCACGGGATCCACCATCCGTTAACTGCCAGACACTCCACTAAAGATCGATAGCTAAACTCTCCTTATCACAGATATATTATGTGTCCAACTTAACTAATCAGTAGTCCGGCAACCATTCATAAATCGCTCGTAAGTACAGTTAGGCCAATAACCATATGCCCCTGTAGTTACATCTGTCTCCTTAAGTACCATTGATCCCTCTAATGAACATAAGTCATAATCCTACTATGACTGAGTCTTCTCTTCCAAAGAGAAGTTGTGGCCACTATGTTCAAGCCCCGGAATCAGCTCTTAAGGGAGTAATCTCTCTACTTATCCCTACTTCAGGAAATGAGTGAATTCCATATTGTGGATTGAGTTTCCAGCTCCCAGATCAGACAAGTCTCCAAAAAGGTAAGCATGTTGAGTTGGCAATCTGGCCACTCTCACCCATACTAATCAAAGGACCGCCCTTAAAGACAGGAGTTCTCAAAACACTCAGGATTGAGTTTGTGTCACCTATGGTCATTTAGGTGAGATGTAAGTCTCTAGTATCAACGATGTTATATATAGAGTCTAGTCATCTCGTGGTCTAGGTCTTATACAAACTCTTTGCATAAGACACCCCCGCTCCATGTCTCCACATGAATGGTTAGGATCTACCATCTATAGTAGTTTACAACTCTTGCAAACCTCTACAAAGCGGGTCGTATCCGTAGTGTCACCAGGATCAGGTATCCCACCTTAATCCTTATACTACAGACCTATTTAGGTTATCACTTAAGTCATGATCCACTTGTATATCACAATACATGTTTAAGTTCATATAAGATAACCAAAGAGCTTTGTTTATTGGATATGAGTAAATGCCAGAATTAAATAACACTTATTTTATTCATTGAACAATGTGTATCTTTACAAAACAACGAGACTCCAGAAAAATTAGGACACAAAACCCAACAACCTAAATGTTTGTGCCATAACATAACGGAATTCTCATTTAATTTACGCTTTGTACCACATAAATTAGATAACAGAAAATTGTTAAATGAAGCAAAAGAATCAAGCATATATAAACTATCAATTAAAGAACTGGTACCAATAAGCTTAAAATCTTGAAAAAGACTAACTTTATTATTTTCAAAAGAACAAGAAAAATCAAATTTGTCCAAACTGGAAATAGAAACTAAATTTTATTTAAATGACAGTACAAAAAAAGTCTCATTTAGATCCAAATAACAACCAGTTTTTAAAAGTAATCTAAAGTTTCCAATAGCTTCAACTAGAACTGCTTTGCCATCGCCCATTTAGATGAATCTTTCAGCATCACTTGGCGGTCAGCTCCATAGGCAACCCTGCATTGATATACTTATGTGAGTAGTAGCACCAGAATCTACCCACTAAGTATCTGTAGGTACAGAAACTAAATTAACTTCAGAACAAACCAAAGTAAGAAGTTTACCCTTCTTTACACACCACTTGGCGTACTTGGGATAATCTTTCTTAAAGTGACCTTTTCTTTTGCAGAAAAGACAAATATTTTCAATAGCTTGTTTCTTGTTTTTATTCTGTTGAGATGTCTCTTCTGTAGCATTCACAAATTTTCTTTTCTTCTTATCACGAGAACCTGTTGCCAAATGAGCACTTTCTGTCCTTTCTCTCTTAATCCTATCTTTTTTTTGCATACATTGTGAGATAAGCTCATTAATACTTCATTTATCCTTTTGAGTATAATAGCTTATCTTAAACTGAGTGAATTGTGTAAGAAGAGAGATAAGTACCAGATGCACAAGTAAATTTTCATTTATCTCGATATCAAGTGTCTTTAATTTACCTGCGAGATTGGACATTTCCATAACGTACTCCCTTATGTTTCCATTGATAAAAAAGTCAAAAGACTACCTACTTCCCCTTTCTCATTTTTAGCAAAATATTCTCAATTTGAGTAAGAAACTTATTGGCATTTTTACTTTCCGTGATAAAGCCTCGAAAAGACTCCAGAATGGAGTGCCTAATGATTATCAGACACATGCAATTTGATTGTTCCCACTTCTATATATTAGTCGTATTTGACTGTTCCTCAGTAGAAGTAGGTTTATTGATCCTTAATGCAAAGTCCAAATCCATACACCCAAGAAGTATCTCTACGCTTTCCTTCCAAATCTTGAAGTTCGATCCATTCAACTTAGGGATTGAAGTCAGATTTCTAGATATTTGAGTAAGACCAACTGAAATAATAAACAACAAAACATATGCTCACAATAAAAATATAACAAAATAATTTCATATATGTGGTGGGCCCCTTTAACAAAATACCTAACACAACATTTCAAAAAATAGCCTTTCTTTGGACCGACTATTTTTCACATGAGCAATTCTTATAATTGCCACATACTCATTACCACATGCATACCCACAATTTGGCCAAATAATTATCTTCCTTTGGGGCCGATAATTATCCGCATAAATTTATAAATATGCACATCTTATATTTTAGAATTAAATTAATCTAGAAAACAGAGGCTACTTTGGTAACATATTATTTTGACCTATTCAATCTAAAATATAAGACAAAATAATATAAAAATATTATTGTACAAAAATAAAAGAGGAAGAACTCCAAATAGTCTTCATCAATATTCACTTAAAAATTGCATACACATAATACACAATTAAAGCAACATGAACATATGAATATCGCCAAAGATCATCAATCAAATTTAAATTTAAATTTACCACATTATCAATCAATCTTGAATCCATAATATGATTAATTAATCTTGAATCTATAACATGATTGAACCTAAATTCATATTATGATCAATCTAATTTTGAAATTGAATCATCAATCAAACTTTAGATTCAAATTCACACAATCATCGATTAATAATCTAGATTTTAAATCCACAAAGTACCAATTTAAAAACTAGATTTAAATTTAATCAATTATCAAACCGACTCAACCTTATCAAAGATCAAAATAAACTTAGAAACCAAGGCATGCAACCTAATTTTGATTGAAAACCAATCAAATTCATCAAATTAAAAAAAAAGTTAAAAAACCACCGAATTCAAGCTATATGAAAAGCCAAAAAAACACCAAAATCTCCTTCCAAATTCTAAATAGCAGTTGAAACACAATCTCAAAAACAGTGAATGACTCCACGCAGATCAGAGGAATCTTTATCGATATACATATAAAATTTCTGGTGACGAAAAAAACAAAATCATCCGTGGATTTTATTAACGTCAGAATCGTGGTGGAAAGAGGAGAGTTTCCTTAATCATTTTTACCCAAACCAAAATTAAATTACAATGGAAAACATCTAAACCAAAAATCCAACATTAAATTCATACTTTGATACTACTTGTTAGCATAAATACTTTAAATCTATATTGAATAGATAAACCCTAGGATCATTCATGTCAAATTGTTAAGAATAATAACATACTAGATTCCATTGAGAAACTAAGATAACTTCAAGATGATGATAGATAACTATGGTCTTCCTCAACTAGAACTCTGAATGCCCGTAGTGAGATCTTTCTCTAGATGGGATTCAAGAAAGACTGCTTATTGTTTTTGTATATTAGGGACCATAACCCTAAGGTTTCTTTATATACTAGTTCAATTAGGGTTCCCATTAAACCCTAATTAACTAGGAATATACTTCTACCCATTGAGTCTATACTCAATTAGGAATCTAGGACCTTGATTAATTAGATCACATAATAGGGTTCAATCTAATAAAATAACCAAATGTGATAAATTATCAATCCACATACATAGCCCATATTTTAATTAAACATATTATTATTTAAATATGTCTAACATTGAACACTAGTTTTCTAAAGTTACTCCCATTTAAAAGTTTTTTTTTTCTTAAGACAATCAATAAGTGGGACAGCTATGGAGCTAAAGTTTTTAATGAATTTTCTGTAAAAGGAAGCTAAGCCTAAAAAGGATTGTAAAAGTGGGTATAGGCCAATTGTTTATTGCTTTGATCTTAACAGGATCGACCTTAATACCACACTCTCCAATAAGAAATCCTAGGAAAGATATTTAATTAGCAAGGAACAAAAATTTGGTTGGGTTGATGAAAAGTTAGTTATTCTAAAGGCTGGAGAAAACATATTTTAAATGTTTTAAATGTTTTTTTTTTTGTCGTCTTGCTATAGATTAAGATATCATTGAAGCCCTCTATTTCAATTGGTATTTTTTTACGAAAAGCAAACATGAGATAATAATTTCAGTCTTTCACTAAGATTTCAAATAACTATCCCGAATTCAAGTTAGACCACTGTAAATTTATTGAGAAAAAGAAGAAGAACTTGATTCATTAGTCTCATGAAAGTGCTTGGCGCATTTGATAGTCCAAATGGTATGACTAGCCACTTGAATAATCCTTCATTTATTTTGAATGTTGTTTTCCACTCATCACCCGATTGAGTCCTTATTTGATGGTATCCACTTTTTAAATCTATCTTTGAAAATAGGTTGGCCCCTCCTAATTGATCCAATAAATCATTAGTTTGAGGAATGGGAAAATGGTATTTGATAGTGATCTTATTGATTGCCCTGCTATCAGCATGCATCTGCCAATTCCCATATCTTTTAGGTGTTAGCAATGCTGGAACTGCACAAAGACTAATGTTAGGTTGGATATGTCCTTTGTGGAGCAGCTCTTGCACTTGGTCATGGAAAATTTGATATTCTTTCAGGCTCATTTTATAATGAGGAAGGTGTGGTAGGCTTGCTCTGGGATTAAAATCAATTTGATTCTAGATGGGGAAGTGATGGAAGATCTTCAAGTGTTTTCATTAAGGAGGGATGTTCTATCAATAATTTTTCCACCTTCTTAGAAAGAGTGATTTTATCTTCTTCCCTATTGATGCCTTTAATGATGAGACCCCAAATGTTCTCCACAGCTTTTTTGACAAATTCTTTTTCCTTTAATATAGTGAATAAACTCCCATTTTTGTCGCCCTCATTGTTCTTTTTCTATAGTACTTGACTTGTAATAGTAGAAGGACAATTTTCTTGCCCATCCATGCAAACTTATGTGTTGTCTCGATCCTTATGGATGGTTTGGAGGTCATATTGCCATGGCCTTCCTAATAGAACGTAGCACACATTCATGTCCAAACATCATATATAATTTGGTCCTTATAACTATTACCAATTGATAATTATACGGTACATATGTCCTGTACCAAGTGCTTCACCGCCTTTTTTTTATTCAGTTGATCTTATACGGGTTTGGATGGGGTTCTGTTTTGAGATTCAAATTTTTTACCAATTTTCTGGACAAAATATTCTCACTGGTCCCACTGTCAGTAATAACATTATAAATCTTACCGTTTATAGTGTATTGGGTCTTAAATAGAGTATGACGTTGATGTGGAATTTCTGTTTTAGGTGCAAGATATAACCTTTGAACCATGCAAGAGAGTTATGCTCCATCATCAGCTTCTAGATAATCGATAGCTGCTTCCACGGTAGACTTATTCTCTTCATCTTCAAAATTTTCCTTTTCCTAAATGGTCAATGTCTTTCTTGATGGACAATTATTGGAGAGGTGTTCTGTCTATCCTGTCTGTCTACATCTGAAACACTTCCCCATGTCTGATTTGTTGTAAGGGTTCCCTCATACTTTCTTGATTAGTGCTTCACTCGCTTTGTTCTTCACTGGTGGTTGTTCAACTTCTTTACCTTTGGAAGAAGATGTTGGCTGATTCGAGGCAGCCTTTGAAATTTTCCCCATATTTCTTTTAAGTTCCAATGTGGTATTTTTCCATGACGGTCTTTTTCTCAATTTTCTTGATTGTTCTTCATTCATTTCCCCTTTGGTCTCAACCAATGAAATTACATCAAATAAGAAGGTGAAAGGGTGAACTTTAGCTTTCTCTTTGATGTCCGAATGTAGACCTCCCACGAATCGGGCAATGATGTGGTTCTCGCCCTCTACCAAGTTGGTTCTAGCGCCCAACCGGTTGAATTCTTCTGTGTATTCCGCTACATTTCTCAATCCCTGTCTACAATTTTGATATTAGTTATAGAGGATTTGTTCATATTGAGCTAGTAGAATCGTTCTCCCATCATCCTTTTCATTCTTTCCCAATTCTTAATGGGCTCTTTTCTACATCTTAATCAAATTTTTTCGATTTGCTCCCACCATATAGTAGCACTCCCTTTTAGTTTGAATGCAAGTAACTTACTTTTGTTGTTTGGAATATTGGCATACTTAAAAAAACTCTCTACGCCTTTAATCCATTCAAGAAAATCTTTGACGTCACGCTTGCCAAAAAAAATTTGGTAGGTCCAGCTTTACTTTGTAGTCGTTGTGTTCCTCCCTTTGAAATTGTTTGCGGCCTCTTCTTTCCATGCTCCACTTTTTAAACTCATCTTCCTCCTCTTCTTTATTGGATATATCCTCGAATTGTTGATGTCTCCATTGATAGGCTTTTGGTCTTGGTTGTTTTTGGATGTTAAGTGGTGGTTCTTGAATATTTCTTGAAAAGATTTGTGGTTGAAAGACATTCTGTGTACTTTCTTGATTACTAAGATTTCGTTCTAAGACGTTATGTAGACTTTCTTAATTACCAAGATTTCATTCTACTTCATATACCCTCAAGGAAGTTTTACAATATCTTGCAATTGTTTCTACCCTTCAACAACTTGATCCAATCGAAGAGACATATTCTCTAGCAAAGTCATAATACCATCGATAGATCCTTCAACTAACTACAAGCATTGGGTCAAGGCCTTCGATGATAGAACGGTGGGTGTCTTTGACTCTTTGTTTTGGGAAGTTTTAGTGTGAACCCGCCATCAAGCATAAGAAACCAAATGAGAGAATTTTATTAATGATCAAAAGTTGTTAAAACACAAATTACTTTATTTGTAAAGAATCTAATCCTAATCCCATTAAACCAAAGAAACTAATCCTAATCCTAATCCTAATCAATCAAAGAAAGTAACCCTAATCCTAATCAAGGAAAATAATTATAAACCTAATAAATCATAAAAGGACTACTTCACATTAATATTTTGCTATCTTTTTGCGAATATTTTGGTTCAATTCTTTACTATATTTGAAAATAATCCTTATTTAATTCACTTTATAATTGAGACGGTAAAAACTATATATGATTATAATTCAAAAAATCTAGAATCCTTTTAACACATCCATAAAAATAATATAAATTTAATTCAAAATATATTAAATTTTTTATTATTGAAATTCAAAACTTAATTTGACAAAACTATAAATTATAGACTTAAAACTTCATCTTGGTAATCAGTTTATTACGTCATAGCTACTAGACATTTAAAATATTTATTTTAGTATTTGATTTTTTTTTTAAAAAAAAAGGCTCTAAAAAAAAATAATAATAAAAATTAACATTTTTGGCTGCACGGTTATTCTTTTAATTCTACTAATGACGCAAACATCGGTCATTCCTTTTGGCCCACATACATGGATTGATGGGAATCAATCCAATTCAGCTTTGTGACTCATGAGCCAATAATTATGCCACAAGTTTAATGAGTTTCAGCTAAAAGATTACAATAGCTATTAAATACTCACTTTTAAGTTAAGGTATTCAAGCATATGTATGGTAAAGAGTTACATCTATTCAAACTTCATAATTAATGAATCTAATTACTCAAAAACGTAATAAAATAATCATTGATGAATCTAAAATCCATAACCACTTTCTTTCCATTAATACATTTTATATTCTTTTAAATTCATGCATTTTTATTTAATAAAGTTCATGTATAGACTATTGGATGAATTTGTATAGACAAGAGTGCAATTTCGTCATTTGATAAATGAAGTAGGAAGAATAAATTGTGTTGTTGCCAAAAATAAGTCAACCGTGAATTTGTTGTACATAAAATATTTGTCCGAGTTTCTGCAAGACAGAAACAAACGAACACTAATCTGGTGTCAAACCACACGTACTCCAACCCTCAATTAGCCTTGGATTTGTGAGTAACTTGACAATTAGATAATAGTATGGTATTTCGACGTACTTTCTATCAATGGTTTCAGTCGTTTATATAGGATAACAAAGTGTAACTGACGTTCGATTTCATAATGTCTCGCTTAAATTCTTTGGAACCGTCGAGCTAATTTTATGAGTGGTTACACCATTATTACTGTAACGGATACACCAGTTAAATTATCAACATCTCCTTTATGACCTGTTTGTTATGAATATGGATAGCTTCAACCTTAATCGCTCTGCGATCTCCCATGGATCCCTTGAGATCCTCTTGGTTCCCCCTGTGGGTCTTATAAGCTCTTTTAGAGTCTTTCCAAGGGTCCACTGAGCTCTCCTAAGTTCTCCCCATGAGTTTTATGAGTTTCACTAGGCTCTTCCCATGGGTTCTACTGAGCTCTCTTAGGCTCCCTCATGCTTAGGCTTCTTTAGATTCTCCTAGGCTCCTCTAATCTCTCCTAAGCTCTTCCTATTGGTCCAATTGAGCTCTCCTAAGCTCTCCTCAACTTTCTTCATGAGTCTCAATGAGTTCTCCTAGGCTCCTCATGCCTAAGCTTCCTTAGACTATCTTAAGCTCCTCTAAACTCATCTCATGGGTTCTCTTAAGCTCTCTCCTAGACTCTCTAAGCTCTTCTAGGCTTCCCATGAGTCCTATTAAGCTCTCTCTAAAATCTCCTAGACTTACCTCATAGGTTCTTTGAGCTCTCTCCTAGGTTCCTCGTGGGTCCTCCTCAGGTTCCATCGAGCTTTCCTAGGTTCTCCACATGGGTCCACTGAGCATGCTAAATTTGTCCATAACAAATTGAATAAAATTTCTTTTAAGTTTTTAATATTTTTTATGTCCCCAAACAGAAGTCAAAGAATAAGCCTTATAAATAGCCTCGCGCCAACAACCTTAAAGGGTAAACACAATTATCTCTATACTTAATCGAGTTAAATACTTCTTGTACTAACTTAGACATCAAAATGTACTCAACTCATTACTAAACTGAGGTGAGTACTCTCATGCAGAACATCTCGAACCATGAATCTGGGATAGAGTAGTGAGTCAGAAGAGAGCTCAAGATCTGTGTGCGAGTTTCTTGCACCAACACTTTGTATTCTTGTATTTTTAGAATGCATTTTTCTAACTTTCAATTTATTTTGATCAATTAGATATTATGAAAAGCTCAAAATCTTGAAGATAGTAACAACTTCTCATTACCTCTTCTTCTTGATTATTATTATTATTATTATTATTATTATTATTTAGTTATTGACCATTGTTTACTATGTTGAATTTATTTTATCATAATGAGAAATGTTGAGAAAACGAAAAAAAGAATTAATTTAAAATGGTATATCGTGAAAGTGTAATTAGAAGAGACCGAATGGTCAAACGAGGAAGAAAATTTCCGCGAAACATACGCGCCGACTGCGCATTACAAAAGCTGTTGTTTTACTTCGTTCTAATTTTATTGTTTTTTTTCCGAGCTAAAATCAAGTGCATACGAACACACACTAATCACTTCTCTCCTCCAATATATTTAACCCACGTGTCAACAACCACGTGGCAACCATCACACGACTGCCTGAGTTCCTTAACGATCGATTTGACAGCACACACTAATTGGGTTTGGGTTTGGAGTTCTTGCAAAACCCGAAATGGTAGATAATTTGCAATTATTGTAATGTAAATGTTGTTCTTTGCCTTAGCTTTCACATAACATTGCTTGCTGGTACTAGAGATCTGCTGTACTTCATTCAATCAGTGGGATTTTTTTAAAGGGTGTTACTGAGATCTGTCACTCTCTTTCTTCTTGCTGGATCCATTTCAAGCTTCTTCTCCCTCTTCTTCTTCTTCTTCAGCTTTTGGGGAGAAGGGTTTGGTGAGCTTAGAGTTGGGAAAATGGCGAGCGGTGGTGGGTATGGGGATGCCAATCAGAAGATAGATTATGTGTTCAAAGTGGTGTTGATCGGAGACTCTGCGGTGGGCAAATCTCAGATTCTGGCGCGGTTTGCCAGAAATGAGTTCAGCTTGGATTCGAAGGCTACAATCGGCGTCGAGTTTCAGACTAGGACGCTCGTTATTCAGCATAAGAGTGTTAAAGCTCAGATCTGGGATACTGCGGGCCAGGAGAGGTACTTTTTTTCTTCATTTTCTTTCTTGTTAGGGTTTTTTGGTGGATCTTTAATGGGTTGGATTTTGGGGTAGAGTGGTGGATGATGGATGCCTTTTGTACTATTGGATTTCATTTGTCTACTTAGTAGTTGGGATTTGGGAGTGGGATAAAAGGAAGATTATTCTCTCTTTATTTGCTCAGGAAAGATGTTGGGGATTTTCCCACTATTTGCATGGAATCAGATTACTTGTTTGGTGAAATGTTTATGATTCTGAATTGTCTGTCTGTATTCGAAAGGGAATGTGATGATATAGAGTATTAGCACTAGAGAATGTTCTTGAGTTGCATCTTTGTTGATATCCTTTTGTTGGAAGGTTGTCGTGTGGAGGATCTGCTTTTTTTTCATACTCCTATTCAATACTCAGTCTCGTGATTCTTCCTTTAAGTTGTCTTGAAGCTTAGTTAACTATGATGGATTTGATCCCTTGCAATCTGATCCTTAGTATGAAACTTTTATAGCTGGGTATTTGAGTTTAAATTAAAGGTTCAAAGTTCTATAAGTTCTTTTTTGTTCTGGGACTACTTTTATTCTGCTATTATAAAAATAGCTGAGAATATGTCATTGAAGGCCATAGAAAAGCTATAGATCTTGACACATCGAGTATTTGAACAGATACAGAGCAGTTACAAGTGCATATTACAGAGGGGCTCTTGGGGCAATGCTTGTCTATGATATCACGAAACGCCAGACCTTCGATCATATCCCTCGGTGGCTTGAGGAGTTGCGGAGCCATGCGGACAAGAACATCGTCATCATCTTAATAGGAAACAAAAGTGATCTCGAGGACCAGCGTGCAGTCCCCACCGAGGATGCCAAGGAATTCGCTGAGAAAGAAGGATTGTTTTTCTTGGAGACCTCGGCACTGGAATCAACCAATGTGGAGAGTGCCTTCATGACTGTCCTAACTGAAATCTTCAATATCATGAACAAAAAGAACTTAGCTGCTGGAGAAAATCAAGGCAATGGCAACTCTGCATCCCTTGCCGGTGGTAAGAAGATCATTATCCCAGGACCGGCGCAAGAAATTCCAGCTAAGAGCAAGATGTGCTGTTCTTCAACATGATTCGTTTGGAAGTAGGCTGAAATGGGGCGATCTAGGTTCATGCATTCCTTGATTATAGCAATTTTTTTTTTTACTGGTGTGATGTTTTTCTGAGGTCATTTGTATATTTTATTGTATGCTTTAGTCTGCTAGAGCTAGCAGCTGAAGTTTATATACTTGGAAGGACGACAAATGAGGTTGTCAGTTACCTTTTTTTAAATAGAAGCTGTCTTTATATCTGGAAATGTGAGAAAATTTGAAGTTAATACTATGAAAACTTACTGCCTGTTGTCTTTCATCATGTAGGTTCTTCTGAGGCTGGTTGACATATCATGTTTTCCATATAACTCTAGAGTGCTTGGAACGTTTGATTGGCCAGTCACTCTGTCCTCTTGTGTTATGATATATTTGATTAAATATATTTTTTTTCTTGATCAAAAGATTTTAATGGAACTGTGCGAGTAAAAGAAAAATAATGAAACCGTATTCATTTAATTAAGGAAAATTTTTCTTTGATGAAGTTGTTGAATATTTGGATTACAAGATCTTGTACTAATTCGTATTATACAAAAAATAAATAAGAACCATGAAATGAGTTTTCGTATTCAATTTTTGGTTGAAGGTTTATTTTAGCCTTTCAATTTTCATGTTTATTTTACTTTGGGTTTTCCAATTTTCAAACTCTTTTTCCGCCATGAGCTTTACACACTAAATCATTTCTTATTTTGATAATTTCGTAATAAATGTTATGACTTGGGGATTCTACATTAATTTTTTTTTTTTTAAAAAAAAAAATGCTTCAAATTACATGGTTAGTTAGGTATTGGATTTTCAAAAGAGTTTGATATCTTATTAAATTATTAATAGAGTGATCTCCATTATAATGCATAGTGACAGGATTAAAATAAAGGAGTTTGACAAATCAAGAAAGAAGATAGAAGGAAAAATGAATGTAACGATATTAAATTTGTATTATCAATTTCTAGATCAGGTGTTTGACTCTTCACAAAATAAAGCATAATACAATATAATTTTTTTTTAGATAAACAATCTTTCACAACATAGCTTATTTACTGTAGCTTCCATCTTCTCATGTGGTAAAAGGTTTAAATTTTTTCTCCAAAATTTTGATATGTTGTGTTCTCCAAAAAAAGGAAGGAAAGAAAGAAAAAATAAGATAAATCAAAATCTGTCTTGAACATTGATTTTGTTTTATATGATTATATGAGCAACGAACAATATTTGATAACATAGCTTCTGTAATATATCTTCTATCACTTTTAAGGTAAAAGGTACAAATTTTATATCCAATTTTTTTTATATAAAGAAAAATGATTGTGTTTTCTTCATGAAAGTTTTTTTCTATTTAAAAAGAAAGTGAAGTGAAGTGATACATTTTAGGAATGATTTTAGATATGGAAAAATGAGCTAACTTCTTTATAAATATAGCAAAATGTTATTGTCAATCAATGATAGATAACAATAGACACTAATAGACATTGATATTTTATTATATTTAAAAATATTTCCAACATTTTTCCATTTAAAACAAGTAATTTTCCAAAATAGATTTTGGAAACCATTTTAACGATTTTGAATAGTATTTTCAAGACGCCAATGCTATCGAAATAACCATTCCAGAATTAACTTATGAAAAATGAGACGACAAAGGAAAGAGTCAAATTTTAACATGTTTAGATATTTCAAGCCATTTAAATCTACCCTAAAACTTCCTAGAATATGCAAACATTGATTGACATATTTTAATATTGCCATTAAAACTAACTTTTCGAGGATTTATTTCGTAAAATAAACATCGAATCAGAAATCCAACTTAAAAAAAGAATAAGGATGTTTTCAAAATATATTTTTAAGTGTTCAATTTAAAAAATATCATTTTGAAAAAAAAAAAATTAGAATGTTTGACAACTACTTAAAATAGCTTTTAAAATATATTTTTTACAATTTTTGTCAAAAATGTTTAAATAGAAATGAATCTTTTGAAAAAACATATTTTTTTCTAGAGTTGACCCAAATAAATTCTAAATCAACATTTCAATTCCAAGGAATGAGATCATGTTCCTAGCATCGGTTATTTCCCCATCCATTCGAAATTATTCTTAATATTTACTCCATTTCAATTGATAATAAAATTGGGAAATGAACAAATACAGCAATATATCCTTTAAAAATAATATAAAGTACCTGTGATAAATGTTACAGCAAAATTGTTCTCAAAACATCCTCCTAAAAGATCACACTAGTTTGAAGAAATCATGCTGCCACTATAAACATTGGATAAACACTGGAAGCAATAGTAAGGCTTAACTTTTCTAAATTATACAATTGAACTAATCCCACGTATTATCACTATCATCTCCAAAGATTTTGATCCAAGATTTAGATTAAGCTTCGATATCAGAAGACGTGCCTTTCCTGCATTACAAGTTATTTTCAAGCCGTTTTGAAAGCCTTCCAAGTAGTTCTTGGCAATCGATGGCTGTCACCATAACACTCAGACTGGCCCTCCCTTTCCAGCAACCAATGGCTATTGTTGACTCGTCAACTTTGATAACATCCGAAGAGGTGTTACTTCCTGAAAAGAGAAAGCTGTTCTTAGTAAGGACTCGGATGCATTAACATAAGGATAGATACACAGCATGGTCGCTACACACCTGTGCCCAAAACTATCACACAGCAACCTAGCATTAGGTTTGATGCCTTCTCACCAAACGCAGCATCAACAAAATCTGCATATTTTATACTTTTATATTGTAATAAATGCTTGAAGTCCACGGGAGACATGGTTAGGATTTGCTTGGTGATGTGCGGGAGTATCACAGGCAACCCTTCTGATGATATACGGAATGAACAGGGTGCAGAGCTACCTTCTCTAGATGATTGCCTCTCCTATTCATCGAAATTACATGAGATATGGAAGTTCACTCAATTATTTAAAATAAACGCAATAAAAAAATAAATCTATAATTTTGGCACTCAAGGATCATCCTATATAAGCACATGCACAACGTCATCAGATAAGCTCTAGCAAGTAAAAACAAAAATGTTTAAGAGCTTGTTTTGGGAATGATTCTGCTATTTGGTGAGCCAGTGTAAGAACATTGATTAGCTGCTGGTGTGTGCTATCATTTTGAAAACAGTAATGATCTCATAATATAATGAAGAATGAAACGGTGGCAAGGAATACTTACAAACATCTTCAGACCAATAGATGTTATCTTAAGCTGCTGCCCGACTGCAAAATTCAGCTCAAGAACATCCTTAACAGAATTGGATATGTAATAGATTCTTTTCACATGGTTAGTGTCACTATTTCGAGTCACAAGGTGGCCAATCAATGGGAAAGACTCATTAATACCATAAAATGTCTTTATGCTATCAATAACGGTTTCATCTTTGAACAATACAACAGGGTCAACACCCTTCCACTTCCCCTGAATCTGTAACTTTCTCTTCACAGAGCTTTTCTTAGGATCCATTTCACCGTCATCAGGCTGCTTAGACTCCTCTGAGTTATCTTTTATAGCAGTAACTTCCAAATTATTTTCATCCACTTCATTATTATCTACTAACTTGGCCGCCAAATCGGCTTCTGAGAACTGCTTACCCCTCCCATCTACTGCATTAGTGTCCAAACCATCTGCATCTTTAATATCCTGAACTGGAAGTTCGCAAGCTGGTTTATTGTCTGCAGAATTGAAATCCTCTTGATTATTCGGATCAATCCCAACTTCTGAGGGGCTTTCATCCATCCCGACTGCTGCATCAACGTTCACACTCTCTCCATCTGCAATAGTCTGTGGAAGCTTGCAACGAGATCGGTCATCTGCAGACTTCGAATTTTGTTTTTCAACAGCAGCTGAAGCAACCCCACGGGCAAGAAAGAGGGGGGGTGGGGGGTGAAGGGGAACACAAACAAAAAAATTATAGATTTACTTGGATAAAGTATATTGCAAATAGTCAAATAGCAAAAACAAGATTTTCAACTATTTAACAATATTAAACAATCCATACTAAATTAACATTTTCCAATAGGCGCAGGCAGGTATGTTTAAACTGGCCGTACGGCCCTCAACCAAATGTTGGATGGTTCAACATACCTGGCAAAGGGGCAACTTTGCGTAATACTGCAATGAAGAACGCTCCACTATTTTGATCATGAGGCACTATCCTAATGCAACGCTCTATAGGAAATTCACAAACCTCATCGAACTCAAGTACAGGATCCATTATTGGCTCAGATACATCAACAGAACTGCCAATGGAACCGTCCAGATGATTTCCCCCCAATTCTGAGTTATGATTATTGTCTGCTTGGTTCTTACGGCCTCTGCCAGAAGGAAACATGCTGGGTATTGCCACACTCTGGCGACCTTCAATAATTTCTTTGTAGGACGCTAACCATACACCCCTATCACGCACCTAGCAAAAGAACAAATATATATATTTTTTGTTAAGAAGCAAAAGAACAAATATAGATCAAGGGGCAAAAAATTGGAAATGGTTACTTGGAAGTTGAAACAGTAGAACCAGAACATTATTTTAAAGCTCAAAAACCTCAGATAATTCACCATCATGAGTTCAGGAAATTAAATAAAATTTTCCACATTGAGAAGAAATAGAATTTACTACATCTTTGAGTAGATTTCAGAAACGGAAATTTGAAGCATGATACAACTTTCTTTGGCAATCCACAAGAAAAAAAAAATCTTTTTGTTTGTAATCCATTTTCATTTTGAACCAGAGTTCAATACAGTAACTTCTGAATAATTATGAACATTTTTAGTACAAATTGATTTTGATGTGCTATGTTTTTAAACAAATATATTAAAAAAAACGAGGAAAAAATTTTAAAAACAAAAACAAACAAACAAACTCTAGAGCATTTTAATAGACAAGCATCCAGAATAGTTTTTAAAACAATTTCTTAAAAAAAATACCCAATCAGCAAAAAATGACAGATTAAAAATCAGTTAATGCAAAATGTAAATTATAAAAGAAGAATAACTACATCCAAATGTTACAAACTATCCTGAGTTTCAATAAGAAAAAGATACTAAAATAATATGGATTGACCTTCCATTTCTTGAGACCAGGGCGACAAACAAGTTGTGGGAGTTCATTTGAGACATCAACGAGTTCAAGAGAGCCTCCAGATTTCCGCAGAAGCTGCAACAAGATGAATTGATGTATAGAAGGTAAGATTTAATAAGCTGATGTATGTACATGCTTGGCCACAAGAGACAAGCAGTGTAAAGCATACAAATTAATTTTTTGAAGAATAAGCTACTCTCATTGACAAACAAAATTGAATATAAAAACTAAAAAGTAGTTCAACAATCTTGTCAATACAGGAAGTTTTCTTATTGCCCTCGACCTAGCACTAGTATACCACCGAGAGGAGCAAGGCCAATGTTGATATTTTACCCCGCACAGTGACTGAAATTAATAATACCTGAAGCACTTACACAACTCTCTACCATATCACATGTATAACCTATAATTTGCCAATTTAAATACTATATTACATTAAAAAAATCATTCAAAAGCTTTCTAATCAGGCTCCTCTGAGTAGTAAACATATCTAAAAGGTTTTCTTTAATGTATGTGCTCTAGCATCCTCCATTTCATGATAAGGAACACGTCCTTTTGCATTTGCTTTCTTTTCCATTCTGTGGGGAATGTGGGAAAGAGTAATAGGAGGATTTTGAGGTCTTGAGAGGAGGTTTGATCTGATGCCATATTAGAAAATTTGCAACTATCCTTGAGGCTGTCCTCTCGGATTGAGCCCTTTCTTGCATAGCTAGTTTAATTTTAGGGATAAAATTTTTTCCCTTTCCCTTTAGTCCAGAATGCTTATACATTACCTCCGCAACAACGGCCTCATTTTCAACAGGATTCATTGAGCAGGTTGAGTAGACCATTCTTCCGCCAACTTTAAGTAAAGAGGCACCTGCAATAATTGATCAAATCATTTTGATTTTCCATGAATTGGAAGCAAAGTCGTAAATATAGAGGTGGCCTAGTGGAATTAGTGAATAATGCATGGCAGCTATATGAGTATGATGGATTTTGCAATTCATAGTTGCAGCTAGGTACCTCGCATGCCTATCTGCACTTGTAAGCCGTGTAGACCATTACCCATCCCAGAATTCCTGAAAGCAATTAAAAAAAGGTTTATCGACAAACTAGAAATACCAATGATACCACACATGATGAGAAATCACAGGCAAGAAATTGCTAAAGGCTACCATTTCCTCCATATATCTGGAGCCTTGCGAAGAGTACCATCTCCGCTACAGGGAACATCACATAGAACACGATCAAAGGTAAGCTGAGTGTTATGAGGTTTTACTTCACTCCCTGCTGCAGAAGCATTAAAGAAACTGGTATGTGCTCGACATCCAGGAAAATGTTGTGCTTCGTGATTTGTAACAATGAGGTTGGCAGTGCACATTCTTTTAGTTTGGTGGATGAGAAGATTACATCTTTGGACATCTAAATCATTTGCCACTACCTAATGAAGATGGCTATCAAATCAATTTTACATAAAGAATCATGCAACACCAGAAAGTAGCATAATACAAACTCAAAAGATAAGCAACCAAACAAATGAGAAAATAAATAAATAAATAAAATAAAATTGCAAGTACCCTACTACCTAGTAGGCAGAAAAAGAAAAAATACTTCCATATAGAAACTTATGGAGGAGTACAAAAATAAAAGAGGACACAAACCAATCCATCAGGTAGATCTCCAGGTTTGCTGGACTTGTGTATGATCTCAAGTAATTGAAATGTTTTGGAGCCTGGAGCAGCACACACTGAGTAGAAAGCAAAGAAACAGTTAAAGTTCATATGCCTGACTGATATAAAGTTGAGATAATACAATAAATAAAGAAAATGGCCAATTAAATCAGCACAAACTGCTTACTGTCGAGTACATAGTGATTTGGATGTACATCCAGAAAAAGAGGAGGTACCTGAGCCACAAAAGCCCCAATTAAGTTGTTATGAAGGCATAAGAGATTTAAATGACAATTAAATGTTACAGTAATGTTCCCCATTGATATAACAAGTAATCCATATGTGTCTGTCTTATAGGCGTTTAGATGTCTTGCATACCATGCTGACAGCCTCCTGCCTTGTAATGTTCCCAATTTCATTTTCTAGCTTCAAGAACTCATGAAACCTGTGAAACTGAAGCCGTCAAAAGCACATAGTAACTTGCAACACAAAAGCATATATAGGTGCGGTTTAAATTGATCAATAGTTACATTAGAAAACTTTTGTAGATTCCTACATATGGGAGCCATAAGAAAGTTTAAGCTAAAATAAATGGTCTTCGCAACATGCAAATGCAACTTATACAGGTAAAAAAAAATTGAAGGAAAAACTTCAAAATTAGAGACGATACTAGTATTAACTATTATATTAATGAACAATTGATTCAAATAACGATTTTATGATAGTAAACAAAACTCAAAGAATTCCTGAAAACACATTAAGCCATTTCACTTCCATCTCAACGACCATGGACTAAAAGGAAGTAGGATAGAAATTTGACAGCCCATAAGGATATTTTCTAAAACTATTAAAAAAAAAAAAATCATTCAAACATAAAGACATATTCAAAGAAACTACTTGATACAACCACTATCAGGTGTTCCGACAGTTATAAGGCAAATTGTAATTCATGACTTCTTTCTTTCTGTAAGTTCATGACTTAGAGGTTATGGATTCAAATCATCATGGCAACCATTCTGTTAAGACATCGACCAAATTAAAGTACCATTTCACTTCCACCTCAAAAAAAGAAGAGGAAGAAGAAGAAGTTTGTATGTATGTACGCATGCATACACATAAAAAATCTGTAATATATCTGGTGATTATTAAAGGGAATGCAAATTTTTTAATCAACACCAAATGGTTATTATGAGGCAACCATATTGTGGCACCATCATTAAATAATTTGTCCATAGAGCACAACTCTATTATTCATTGAATCCCTTGTTTCCATATTTGAATTTTCAGATCACTAATCAAATGCCCCCTTAGATAGTTGAACATTCATGCATTTCTAATCAGAAAATAATGGTGATGATGACCAAAAAGTACAACTATTTACCTTTCAAGTGCTCAAGTATACAGAACGACAAGTTCTTTCTATTCAATTAGGGTCCAATTAAGAAAAATGATGACCATAAAAATATAATATTACCTCTCAAGAGCTTGATTCTTCCGCAATTGCATTCTTGAGAAATTTGAATGCCATGCAAGATTATCAGGGTACCAAGGTAACGGTCTAATAGCCTCAGCTTCATCACCTTCAGTGACCTAAACAGGATATAGAAGGAAAAGAAGCAACCATGGATCAATATTAAATTCTTCACCAAATTCTTATTGAGAACTGAGAAGCAACAACATTCGCATTGCCTACCTCAGCCTGAAGAGATTTCATGAAGTCATTTTGTAACTGGGCACGTATTTCATCACAGAACTGTCCACTGTTAAATTCAAATGTTACTAATAACGACAACAATAGTACAAAGATGCAACGTTAACAGAACAAAGCAAATGATTAAAGAACCAACGGAGTTCTTGTTATGTGAATATATATAAGTGCTTTTTTCCTTAAAAAAAAAACACCACACACACATGGGTTCATGTAAGGGGAACATGTGTATGTACACCACGAAGATGGTAGCACTCAGGTGAAGCGGTGTTTTCTTTGTCATTTTTTTTCCCTTCTTTTTTGGATGGACAGAGGGAGGGGAAGGGTAATTAATAATGGAAATGAGAACAATCTTATATGTTATACCTAGAATTGATCCTAAAAGCGGCGGGCAATGGCTTCCGAAGAACCTCAATAAATGTATTCCATTCTTCCTCAGAAACAATACCTTGCTCCTACAGTTTCCAAAACCACAAATATAACGCTCAAACAAACGTACACTTTTATAAACATATTGGCATAAAAGAGACCGAAACACCAGACACCAGATCAGTAAACAAAGCTTACCATCGAACTCATAAAACACTGCTTTCTTAACAAAAAGAACTACAAATGAACTCAAATAAATAAATAAATAAAATAAACAGTTTAATCAACGCAAACCTTGTAATACTCATTGAACGCGGGACTTTGAGATTCGAAAGGCTCCCAGGGATTACCATTGCCATTACCATTGCCATCCTTGTTGTCATTGGCAGAGTTAGGATCGGACCTTGGGCGCTTCCAAACGTTCTCTCTGTTGTCTCGAAAATGCTTTCTCTGAGTACGAGCTCTGCCTCCCCTGCCCTTACCTCCCATGTTCGATGAACTCTGGATGAAGCCGCAAGCCTACACGTTCATGAGCAAGAAACCGGCGGGGAGGGTGCGATTTGGGGTTTTGGTCCCCGTTCCGATGATTTCTACCCACTAAGCATTGGTAGTTTTTAGTGGGTTTTGGATGGATTTCTAACTGTCCGACGGAGGGCTGAGGGCTTAACATGAGTGGGCCTTTGGGCCGCTCGTTATTCTGGGTATTCTACCGGCCTGCATGTGGAAGGACACAAGAGGGATATCTCTCCAACTTTGTGATCATATATATCTCTTTAAGGGGAAAAAAATAATAATAGAAGACAATAATTCGGTGAATAATTTTCTGCTCCCTCGTATTGTTGAACCCTAAAAGAATGACAAAGTTTTACAATATATTGTCTAAACGACCATCAAGTAGTAAGTATAACAAAGTTTTACGAAGATAGTAGAAAGTAAATATATTGTCAAAACGACGATCAAGTAGTAAATACTACAATATCTCTATCTTTATCAATATTATAATAGTACTTTTCTCTTATGTGGTTGTTTTTTATAGTTCAACTAGATAAAGATAAAGTCTTATTTAATGACTATTTTGTTTTTTATTTTTCGAAAAATTGTTTCATTTTCCCACAAATTTTAAAATATCAACAAACAGAAACGTATGCACACATACATTGCATGACTACTCATCGTATGAAATGATAATGAATAAAAACAGAAAATCATGCCAGACTAAAATAAGAAATTTACATACCAACAAAAAAAAAAACTCGCGAGATGGGGTTGTTAGATTTGCAAGACTACAACAACAAGAAAGCTATACAAGCAATGATTTTTGGTCGAATGTGACAATAAGAGCATGTTTAACTCAAGGAATAGTAGTTGAGGGAGTGTTGTTAACTTCACTCTTTGTTTGGTCTCAAACCTACTCGATCCCACAATTAAAAAAAACACATATTCTACAATTTATTTGGAAAATTGTGAAAAATAACATGTTTAGATTTTTACCTTATAAAACTAACACGTTTTTTTAAAATTCGTAAAAATAATTCTTCTCGGTCTATCTCGGGTGAAATTGATCACTGAGAATTAGATAAAAATTCAATTTTTTTCAACTCATCAATTGTTTCGGGCTTCTCGGTACATCTCATCTGATTACACAATTTTTTTTTTTTTTTTTGGTAATCTTTCCGAATCTTATACTATTTCCAAATTTTCTCCAAATTCGATTATGTTTACTAAATATTATATCAAATTATTATGTAATTTTTCAAATCTTTAGCATAATTTATGTTTTCACAATTTTATGAATTTTCAAAATTCCAAATGCGTTTTCCAATTATCAAATTAGATTTTCCAAATTGATTAACATTTTTAGATTTTGGGAAAGATCAAATTTTGATGTTAACTTTTACCCGAGATTCCACCAAGAAAGCTCAAATATATAAATTTCGGTATTAATTATACCCTAGATTTCACCAAGAAAGCTCAAATCTATAGAATTTGCACCGAGATTAGGTGTATGATCTGACGAGATGTACCGAGAAAACTTCAAAGAATCGATATGTTAGAAAAAGTTGACTTTTTAACTAAAATCTCGTGGTCGATCTCGTCCGAGATAGACCGAAAAAACTATTTTTACGAATTTTAAAAAAATATACTCGTTTTAAGGTAAAATCTTAAAAGTGTTATTTCTAATAATTTCCCAACTTATTTCCTCCATACAATAAAGGCCCTAGACTTGACAACTCTCCGAATTTAATAACTGCAGAGATAAAACTTTATTCTGGTCCCAAATGCTTCCTAAATATATTTAAGCATCCCGTTCTTCACAAATTTCAACGTGCATTAGGTTTAAACCACATAAAATTAACCATTGTTCTTCTAAAACAAAATTTGAAGAGCCTTTAAGAAGTCCAATGACATTATTTAGACACATGATTTTCAAATTTCTAAGAACACTAATTCAACAGGGAAATTTTGTAACAAATCTAACCCAGTTCTGTGTGGTATGAGTCTACTAACTTAAAAAATATTCAAATGTTACAAGATGTCCAGCGAACCCAAAATTGAAGTAAATGATCAAACCAACTCTCAATGATAGTAACAACCAATATTTCCCTAATCTATGGACTGATCATGTCCAGGAATGCTCAATGTTCAACTAACTCGGACAAAATTTTTAGAGAACTAGATCAAGCACCAATAGAGGGCTTGGAGGCACCAGAGAGCTTGGATCTTCTCTTGGCTAGGCTCTCACTGCGCCGTTCACGTTGTTCTTTCAAACGTGATGCCAGAAGCTTCTGATACTCGGCTGCTTCAGACTTGGCTTTGGCAATTCTCTTTTTCTTTTCAGCAATCCTTCCTCGCTTCCTTTGGAGAGTGAAGGGGGTTACCAGCCTCTGGATTTTCGGGGCTTTACTACATTTCTTACCTGCCAAAAAGATAACAACAAAAATGAACCCACAGTATAATCAATCATATGAATTCTACATATTCTTCTGTTACCAATTATGTATCAAAACATTAGTAAGCAAACCCACCGGCCTTATTGGTGAAGGTTCTGCGGTATGTGTTGACATACTTCCGAACATCATCATCCTTGGAGAGATTGAAGAGTTTCCGGATCTTAGATGCCCTTTTCGGACCTCGCATTCTTGGCTTGTCAATATCTGTCAGACCAGGTAGATCATTCTCACCCTTCTTCACAATCACCAAATTCAAAACAGAGAGGTCTGGATTAACAATGCAACCTCGGACAGATTTCCTCCTTCTCTCACCATTCCTCCTACCATAACCACGGAAACAAGGAGTACCTGTTCAAAGGACCCAAAACTTTTACTTCATTTTCCATATATAAAAGAATTTCAGTCCCCTCGACTGAAACTGGAACCAGTAAGATTAACTATATATATATATATATCCATATACCTCTGTGGAGCAAAAGGCGAACACGACCAGTGGTCAAAACACCTTGCTTCATTGGAAAACCTTGCTTGTCACAACCACCCATTATTTTAAAAACATAACCCTTAAACTCCTGCCAAAAGATCCTCCAAGTCAATAACATGACAGATGAAAGGAAAAAAATACTTGATTATAATTTAATGAAGAAGGTACCAACAGACAACTTACTTCACCAAGCGCATCTCCATTAACTTCTTGGGAGATCCTCTTGTCCCAAAATGCTCGGCTGCATTAAAGAATACAAGAATGAGACTATAAATTCTATTGAACTACAATGATCTTCTAAACGATAGAACCTGATATCGCAATATGACTAATCAAGTCAAATTCATCACAGCTAACACTACATGAGAAACTTAGTACTGAGAGAACCAAAGAATACCCCAGCTATGATTGGATTTCAGAAGAAAATTTTTTCATTTGTTTCCCAAACAATGTAATTACATCTCCTATAATAACCATATGATTTTGGAATATTAGAAGAAACTCCCATTTGTAGAGACGGGAAAAGTCTAAGAAAGCATGGGGATTTATAACGACATTAAAAAAATGACCAACGTCATGACGAAATTCAAAAGAAAAGTCCTCCAGTTAGCAGGCCAACTCCACAGATAAAAATAAGTTCCCCCACGCGAAATATCACGCATGACAATGAAACAATCACTGACTAATATACAGAAAATAAATAAATAAATAAATAAAAATAAGCAGCATGCTCATTGCTTCCTAATCCTTCGGTATATATAATAATAATATACATTCACTTTAAATTAATTTGAAAGTTAGAAAGACTCATAAACCAATGAGAAAAATAACCCATGTCCGTGTACTTCAGAAAGTATAAATCACAATGTTAAAAGCTGTAAGAAAATATTTGCTGCTAAAAGCATCCCAAGTTCAATATTTAGCATGCTCATTGGATTCTTCATAACGTAATCTATTGGAATTTGGACCCATAAAATTGACACTTCCACCGACATAATGAAAGAAAAATGAGATGGTAGCAGTACGATATGTAAAAAGAAAGTCCCTACAGTTTGGCATCGTCGTCGATTTCGAGCTTTTTCTGGCACCCAGTAGTGGGATTTGCAATGTTAAACTGAATGAAAGGGAAAGAGAATAAAACATAAGTCAAATTCTACATAATAAAAAATCAACGGTTCAACAGCTCAGTAAGAGACCAATAGAGATTAATACAAACCTTCATCTTCGCTAGGACCGAAGAATGCCGCTCCTGCTCCGGCTCTCGTACAACGAATTAGGGTTTTTGCTGTGAATTTAGGATATTACATGTAAGCTGATGAGTGATGAGAACTGAGAAGGTTGTTTTTTTCCTCAGAACAGAGCCACTTTTTGTCAATTGGTTTACGATATTCAATGAGTGTGTGGGCTTTGAGCCATTGACGAGATTTTGGACTTGCTTTGTCCCAGAGGTCTGGATTTGAAACTGGGCCGAACCACATTGGTGAAAATAACGGAACCCAAATGAAAAAAAAATACTTTTTTGGGGAAATTGGATCAAAGGACAAGGTCGGGAGATTCGTTTGGATTTATGGCAAATTTCGGAATTACTAACCTTTTCAGTAAAACGTGACGTACTTCCGTGAGATTGCTTTTTATAATATCCAATTTATCTTTAATGTGGTCGTCCATTAGAAATATTGAATAAAGTATAATTATTGTAACGTGGATTCATTATAATTAAAAATATAGTGTAAATGTGTAAGTGTCGGTTATCAATTTCTAACTTAATAAATTTTATAGATAAATGTTGCACATTTTCACCCAATTTAAAGTTCATATTGGCAGTTTTTTATCATATAAGATTTGTTTAATCACTTTTCAAACTCATTCAAAATGAATCCATCTCATTTTTATCTCTCCATTTTAATTTATCATAGATCTTAAAATTTTTACATTATCTTATTGGTTTTTTTATTATTTTAAATTTTTATTAATATATTTAATTTAAACTTAGATTTTGTTCATTATTTTATACATATTCTCATCAAATTATGTTTATATTTCTATTTAAATTTCAGCTTGTTCGATTTTTTTTATCATGTTTTATCACTTATCATATCATTATATTATTATGTCATTTTAAAATTTTGGATACACACTTTGTTTTATCAGTATCTAAACAAAAAAAAAAAAAAACTTCCTTATTGATAAACAAGTAAATATTAATTTTTGCTATCTTGCTGTTTTTTCTATGGATTAACGAGTTAGACTTCTTTTCGACGGTAGATGAGATGAAAGTTCACACTTGTTGGGATTTATATCCTAAATCTCGTAGTTTGTAATTTTTGTAAGCGTGATTGTCTATTAATAAAGAGGTGTTTTATTCAATTATTAGTATTATACAACTTAATCCAATAAACTAAGATTAATGGTTATTTAGTGTAACTTGAACAGTATGTGTTAGAAATACAGTTGGATCGTATTCAGATAATAACCTAAACGATCTATAGTATTCGTATGGGTGAGAGTAGCTCGAGTTGCCAACTCAATATGCCTACCATTTTGGAGACATTACCGAGTGGAGAGCTAAGAACTTAATTACACGAAATGAAATTTACTCCTTCTCATCATTAGGGAAATGAAATAATAATAATAATAATAATAATAATAATAATAATAATAATAATAATAATAATAATAATAATAATAATAATAATAATAATAATAATAATATTCAATATATATTATAATCTTAATCTTATATATATGATATTTTATAATATTATATATTATAGACTATATTTTTTTTATTATATATTATATAAAAATATATTAGATTTAGAGTTTTAATATTTAGTTTCACTTTCTTAGCCCCAAATACAATCCAAATTGACTAACTAAATTCATAGGGAGGAAAAGGAATGTTATTTAGTAAATCTAAAGAATACAAAATGCTATTTTTATTATTTAAGATAGCATTTGTTAATTAATAAAATAATAACGAGTGAATATATATATAATTTGTTAAAAAGAGACCAAATCAACCAAACCAACCAAACCGACTGTTAACTTGTAGAAACACAAGTTATTGAAGTCTTTTTCTTAGAATAATGAAGAAAGGAAAGAATATTATGCGTCAATCATGCTTAGAATTCATACTAAATATCAAACTTGCGCTAAAGTATCTCAAAAGCACCCGTTGACTGCATATCATGAGCATATTGCATGAAAAGTATTTATTTTGCATATGACCGCAAGAGACGCTGCATGCATTGATCTTCCAAAGAACAAACAAACGATCATATGCCTCGGGATCTTTGAAACTGTACCAGCGAATCTTCTGTCAAACTTCTAGAATGTTGACCATGATTGTAGTGCTGACGTGCGTACCCACCGTGTCAGATGATGACAACTGATCAGAGTGGGAATCACAACAAGGAATAGTGCATGCCTCCATAAATAGAGTCTTGACGCCAAGAAGAAGGATCATCATTATATCATTAGAAAATTTATGATCCAAAGATTCTATGATTTACAAGAGAGAGATCCAACTCCATCTTCTTCACCTAGATTCATTATCAGACCCTCACCGGAGCAAGAGTTTGAGAGGGTCTTCTCCATCCCATACAACCATATCAACACCAGCAACCTAAACATTCACCTGTTGAAAGCAATAAATTACTACCAACTACCTATTCACCTTATTCTTTTATCATTTTGTTGTTGTACTACACTATAGTTTAAGAAATTATTCACCTATATTCAACAATTATATCTCTATCTTAATATTATAATGTCTTCATTCATCATTTCCTCTATCTTTATTTTCATTTTAACCTTTGCCATGAGTCACTAATCTCAACAGGGTAAGGGAAAAGGTTAATATCACAAGCCAAGTAGATTACGAGGAAGTTGTCGTGTTTGCTTAAAGTGCTGGAGAAATACACCAAGGCTATCGACTGGACCCTAGCTAACATTCGAGGGATCAATCCCTCATATTGTATGCATAAGATACAACTAGAGGAAGGAAAAAATGGTTCCATTGAGAGGCAATGCAGGCTGAATCCAACCATGCGTGTGAAAGGATGAAAACCCTAAGGCACAACGGAAGCTAAAACACAGAGCCAATTTGTTTTTTCAAATTGGTATTTAAAAACAAAACAAATTTGCATTGGAATAAAAAATAATATAGATTAAGAATGCAATTCCCAAAAAGAGTAATTATACAGGGGAAGAAACCCTACTTTGCAAACCTTTTGATAATTCTGTAGAATTTATCTATTGAATTAGGATTGGGCATCACCCGTTGGAAACCTCTCTATTCTTGCAGGGAATTGAGGCTGTGAAAAATTGTGGGATTCTCTCTTTTGGGAATTGAGAATATCATAGAACGATTTTTTTTCTTTTCTCAGGGAGAAGAAAAACACACACAGAGACATTAAGAGCATTGCTCTTCCTCTGCAAAACAAAACTCTTTTATTAGAGAGAGGGATGGTGAAAGAGGGAGAGAGAAACGTGGGATTGATCTCACATTTTTCGTAACTTCTTTAAAATGTGGAATTAATTTGTTTAATTTAAATTAAATTAAATTTAATTAAATGATCTTTTAAATCATATTTAAATGATTTTCTCTCACATGATCTATAGTTTTAATATGCATCTAATGTACATTAAATTTAACCTATAGTTTTGATTTAATCAATTTAATTAAATTCAAATTTTAATTAAACTAAATAAAATAAAATATTAATTAATCACCCACTTAAATATCACATATTTAATTTAATTTCCCATTTAAATCATATTAAAAAACATTTCTCTCATTTAACCTATAGTTTTAATGCGCATCCAATGCATATTATTTTTAACCTATAGTTTTTAATGTGAATCTTATTCATATTAAATTAATATTTGAACTCCTTCGTTCTCTCATTTATTAATTTTGAATTATATCCAAAATTAATAATAAAGTCTAAAATTAAACTTTATATTAAAATGTATCAACATACATTAAAAAATTCCCAAGAACATTTCAAATTCAATTTAATAACAAATTACCTCAATACCCTTTACAAGCTAAGATGGGGACCTAATGGACCTGCAAATTAGAAGCTCCAATGATGTGAGATTAATTGGCTAAACTCATTAACCAAATTAATCAATATTCGTCAACTGTGGGTACACTCCACTAAAGACCCACAATTGTACTCTTCTCACTACAAATGTGTTTTTGTGTCCATGGACTAATAACAACAAGTTAGTCCTTCACAAGTGTTTGTAACATCAACTAGGTCAAATTACCATTTTACCCTGGGTTACCTTTACATCATTAAGTACTGATGCTCCTTTAATGAACAACTTGTTTATGGTCCAACCATTAAACAGAAATCCCTCTTATGCCAGTGAGAGGGCAAGACCCTTTGTTCAAATCCTGGAGACACCACTTAAGAGAGCACTCATCTACTAACCTTGAAGTGGGGAAAGAGTGAAATCCATCTTGTATGATTATGTTCCCAACTATCCACTCAGTATTATCTCCAAAATGGTAGGCATATTGAGTCTTCAAACTAGCCACTCTCACCCATACAAATCAAAGGACAATCCCTCGTGAACAAGAGTTCATAATATACTCAAGAGTAAGACTAAGTCGCCTAGGTCATCCTAGTGAAATAGAAACCTAACTAGTCAATGGACTTACATCTAGTGGTTACTATTTCGCGGTTCGGTCTTGTGCAAACCCATTGCACAGGATACCCTCACTCGCGTGTCTCCTACACGAACGTATTGGATCACTGCGTTTGTATCAAATACAAAGTGGACCGTATCCATAATGTTATCAGGATAAGCTACCCAACCTTATCCTTATACTATAGACCCTTCAGGCTGTATCTCGAACATTGATCCCTATATATCTCTACATACAGTTCAAGAATTATAAGACAACCTAGGATATTAGTTTATTGGATTTTAGGGTTAATAAAACAAAATTAAATAAAACATCAATAACACTTATTGATAAAAACATTAATAACTATTTATTAATGATGGTCATTTAATTACATTCACTATCTGCGAGTTTTAAGGCATAAAACCCAACAACGTGAAGTAGTAAAGAAGAAGATTATCAAATGGTTTGATGCTGGAGTCATTTACCCAATCTCCGATAGCAGTTGGGTTAGTCCAGTTTAGTGTGTGCCTAAAAAAGTAGGGATGATGGTGGTGGCAAATAGTAAGAACGAGTTGATCCTTACAAGGACTGTGACCAGTTGGCATATATGTATGGATTACCGCAAGCTGAACCAAGCCACAAAGAAAGATTAGTTTCCCTTACCGTTCATTGACTAAATGCTGGATAGACATGTGGGTAATGAATTACTTTGCTTCTTGGATGGTTATTCGGGTTACAACCAAATAGTCATTGTGCCTGAAGATCAGGAGGAAACCACCTTCACGTGCCCCTTTGGCACCTTCGCCTTTTGGCACATGCCCTTTGGGCTATGCAATGCACCCCGAACCTTCTAAAGATGCATCATGACAATATTCTCTTAATTCTTGGAAGATTCAGTGGTGGTGTTCATGAATGATTTCTTTGTGTTTGGTAATTCATACGATGTATGCCTGGCCAACTTAGAGAATGTGTTGAGAAAATGTGAAGAAATAAACCTTGTCCTCAACTGGGAGAAATGCCACTTCATGGTTGTTGAAGGCATCATGTTGGGGCATAAGATCTCCAAAGTCAGGCTTGAGGTTGATCAAGCGAAAATTTACGCAATAGCCAAGTTGCCACCACTTGTAAATGTTAGAACACTGAGAAGCTTTTTTGGGCATGCAGGGTTTTACAAAAGGTTCATTCGAGGTTTCTCCAAAATCGCAAGACCTTAGAGTGCGCTCCTCGAAGTTGATAGACTGTACAATTTCAATGATGATTGCACACAAGCATTCAACATTCTGAGGGATGTGTTCTTTTTTGCACCCATTCTAATGGCGTCTGATTGGTCGCAACCCTTTGAGCTAATGTGTGATGCAAGTAATTATGCGGTTGGAGCTATTTTGAGCCAGCGTAAAAGTAAAATTCTTCATCCTATTTACTATGCCAACAAGACTATGAACGACTCTTAAGAAAACTACACCACCATTGAAAAAGAAATTCTTACGGTGGTGTTTGCAATTGATAAATTCCAAAAATATCTAGTAGGGTCAAGTTTTGTGGTGTATACTAATCACTCTACGATCAAACACCTTATGGCTAAAAAGGATGTTAAGCCCAGGCTGATTCGATGGGTTTTGTTGTTACAAGAGTTTGATTTGGAAATCAAGGACAAGAAAGGAACAAAAAACCAGGTGGCGGATCACCTTTCGAGACTAGAGAACATTGAGACCCAAAGAAAGGAGAAAGAAATAGAAGTCTGCTTCCCTGATGAAAAATTTATGGTTATGTGTGATAAAGAACCATGGTATGCCGATATTGTAAATTATCTAGTTTTCGCTCAAACACCAAAAGACTATACACCTCAACAAGAGAAAAAGCTTCATCACGAAGCTAAATTTTACCATTGGGATGACCCACTCTTGTATAAATTGGGACTAAATCACATTTTGCAACGATGTGTTCCTGAGATGAAAATTTCATGCATCCTGGAGCAATATCTTGAGTCCCCTTATGGTGGATACTTTGGGGGGAAAATGACTATGGTTAAAATCCTCAAATGCGGCTACTTTTGGCCCACTTTATTCAAAGAAGCCCAAGCCCACGTTGTAAATTGTGACAGAGAATGGGCAACATATCAAAGAAGAATGAAATGCCTCTAACTTCCATCCTGGAAGTAGAACCATTTGATGTGTGGGGCATTGACTTTATGGGCCCCTTCCTAGCTTTTGAAGGTTATCTGTATATTATGATTGTCGTCGATTATGTTTCTAAATGGTGGAATTTCTTGCGCCAAGAATGATGCAGTCACGGTGGCAAAGTTTCTAAAAAAGAATATCTTTTCATGGTTTGCAACGCCCCTGTGCTAATTAATGACGAGGGTACACACTTTATCAATCGCATCATTTCCAATCTGCTAACCAAGTTCAATGTCAATCACAGGGTTGTGAGTGCCTATCATTTACTGACCAATGGTCAGGCCAAAGTGTCTAATAGGGAAATCAAATTCATCTTGGAAAAAGTGGCCAACACCTCCAGGAAGGATTGGGCGCAAAGGCTTGATGAGGCTCTTTGGGCCTACCTCACTGCCTATAAGATGCCCATAGACATGTCCCCATATGCGCTGGTGTATGGAAAGATATGCCACCTCTTGTTAGAGTTGTAACATAAAGCACAATGGGCCCTCAAAAAGCTAAATTTGGACTTAGCAAATGCAAGAGATGCGAGAAAACTTCAGTTGAACGAGTTAGTTGAATGTCACACCACCACATACGAAAATGCTAAGCTCTACAAGGAACAGATGAAGAAATGGCACGTTAGCAAAATCTGTAAGAAGGATCTGGTTGTTTGCCAAAGAGTTTTGCTATTTAACTCTCACCTTCGTCTTTTTTCAGGTGAGCTCAAGTCACGGTGGTCTGAGCCTTTCATTGTGAAAGAAGTTTTCCCCAATGGTGTCGTTGAATTATCAAGTGAGGATGGAAGTAATGTATTCAAGGTCAATGGTTAGTGCATAAAGCCTTGCTAAGGAGGCTTAGTGGAACGAGTCAAGGAGACCATTGAACTAATCGGGCAAGCCTCATCGCCCGCATAGATGTGTCCCTGCAGTAACTTAGCTCTAATCTTTTCAAGGACATCTATTCTATCTTTACGTGCTTTCCTAGTTAACTTATTGCTTTGTTTTCATTTATTGCTATTATGTGAATCTACTGCATGACCTCTGCATTGACGATGTTTTGACTTCAATTCTTGATGATACTATGTCATCTATGCGTAAATTGTTGAAATGTTATGACTGCTTGACCTTTGCATTAATTCTTAGGATTTAAGTAGAATTAGACTCGTCAAGCCTTAACGCATGAATGCAAAAGGGTTGTAGCTTACACTCTCGATGAGCCATTAAATGTGGCACCAGACGAAACATCCTTTCGTCTGATCGATATTAAATGAGAGGCAGGCTTTTGCGATTCTCCAAACCTATCGTTGATCATTTCTCCTCGACGATTGAACTTCCATTCACCTAAGCTTATATACAACCTTTTTATTCTCTCATTTCAACTTTTATCGAAACTAGACGCTTAAACCCCTCCCAAGCTCTCGAATCTTCGGTGCTTTGATCTTAAAAAACAACCTTTAGTTTATCTTCTTCTTCCCTTCCCCACTGAAATCTATGGCTGGTCATAAGTCTTCAATTCCCAAGTTTGCTCGCGGAAGCAGTGAAAACCAGTCTGACCTCCCTTTCTCATCTGCTTTGTCGGTCGAAGCCCCTTCATCAGCAAGAGATGCCGCAATCTTGACCACAAGCCAACGGGCATCTGTTCAACCTAAACCTCTCTGACCGCAAGTTAAACCCAAAGCCACCTTAAAGCCCTTGTCCTTCCCAATTGCCTCTTCATCGTCCGTCAGCCGTGAGAGACCGCGCAAAGAGAGCGTCCCTGCCACTAGCCCTGAGGTGGCCGCATCCTAGCTTCCTACTGCTAGTGAATTACAGAGAAAAGATGATAAAGAAGTCTTTGGGAGCATCCTCAGCAACATGGAACGTGACATAGGATTAATAGAAGCAGGAGTAGTAAACCAGTCACTGCTAGAAGAAGATAGTCAAGTTGTCGCATTAGTGGTGGCACAAAGGGAAGCCCTTGTGACATTGGATCCTAAGAAGGATGCACCAGCAGACTCTAATGAGGGACCCATCAGAGGTGTGCTGGAGGAGGTCGAGGAAAAGAAGAGAGCAGAGAAAAGTTCAGGTGATTGACCTGGTGAAAAGTTCGTGCACGAAAATTAGGCCTTAGGGATAGCCCATGAGGACCCAAAAGTCATTTGGCACATAAAAATACCTTCGTTTCGAAAATTTGTGGGGTACATCATCTTTTCAAAGTTCTGATGTACTGGATCCGTTTCGAGCGATTTGCTTTACGAAAAGTTTACACACAAAAATTGGGCTTATGTGACAGCCCAGGCGAGCCTAAAAGCCGTTTGGGGCACCAAACAAGCTCCGTTCCCAAGGCAGGACATATTTTCAAGGTTCTAACATTGGGTCCTTTCAAGGCGATTTGTTTGACAGAAAGTTCGTGCAATAAATTAGGCCTCCGAGGATGCCTGAGTAGGCCTAGAAGCCATTTGGGGCACCAAATGAGCTTCGTTCCAAAAATCCTTCGGGGAACATTGATTTTTTAGGGTTTTAACCTACTAGGTCCCTTTCGGCGATTTGCCCAATGGAAAGTTCATGCATAAAAAAGCTATGCGATCGTTTAGCTAAAGCTGCACGGTCGTTTAACTCATCGGCCAGCTGAGTTTCTATCGTATAGAAACATCCACGAAGTCTCTCCAAGCTGTCGTTTAACAAATTTTATTCACTTGACAACTTTTTCTTGAGTAATATTTCGAGAATCGAAACTCAATTCAACATTACTAAAATTAGGAAAATATTTTTCCTTTTATCTCATGGTTACCATGAAACTACCAATAATCTCCCACTCAATTGGTTATTAGATAAAAAGAGATAATTTCCAATAATTAATATATATTATAAATATAAATGATAACCAACTTATCATACTATATTTATAACCTATAGTTTTAATATTTCATTTCATGAAACATATAAACCATAGCTCTTTTTTATTCCATGGTTTTAATGTAAATCTCATTTACATTAACCCTGCACTTGATGTATCTCATACACCATACCGATCATATCATATATATATCGAATTACCTCTTGTCAATTTAAAATTTGAAATCAACACCAAAACAGTTCCTCAATTTGAATCCATTGAGTTACCAAGGGACCTTATGGACCTGTAGCTCGAAGCTCTGATGGTATGTGAATAACTAACTAAACTCTTTAGTCACGGGATCCACCATCTGTTAACTGCCAGACACTCCACTAAAGACTGATAGCTGAACTTTCTTACTATAGATATATTATGTGTCCATCTTAACCAATCAACTGTGTGATAACCCTTCACAGATCGCTCGTAAGTACAGCTGAGCCAATAACTTGTTATGTCCTATAGTTACATCTAACTCCTTAAGTACCACTGATCCCTCTAACATAAGTCATAGTCCTACTATGACTGAGTCCTCTTTTCAGAGAGAAGTTATAGCCACTATGTTCAAGCCCCAGAATCAACCCTTAAGGAAGCAATCTATCTACTTACCCCTGCTTTGGGGAAGGAGTGAATTCCATCTTGTGTAACTGAGTTCCCATCTCCCAAATCAGACAAGTCCTAAAAAAGGTAGGCATGTTGAGTTGGCAATCTGGCCACTCTCACCCATACTAATCAAAGGACCGCCTTCAAAGGCAGAAGTTCCCAAAACACTCAGGATTGAGGTCATGTCACCTATGGTTGTTTAGGTGAGATGTAAGTCTCCAGTATCAACGACGTTATATAAAGAGATGAATCATCTCGTGGTCCAATCTTATACAAACTCTTTATATAGGACACCCCCACTCGCATGTCTCCACATGAATGGTTAGGATCTACCATATGAAGGAAATTGAATTCAAGACTTTCATGAGTATCAGAAATAAGATCATTCTAAATTACAATCATGAATGAACAATACATTTACAGTCGACTTCAAAAAAATGGTTATACAACTAATATAGAAATTAAAACATAAAAAACTCAAATGAACAAAAAGAATACTCTACAAACATTTGAAGATGCGTCTCCACGCTCCTTTGCGCACGACCGCTCGAACAACAGCAATTTCGAACACTCATCTACACGACCGCAACATAGTATGAACACTTCTCGCTCGTCCTCAACGATCGGCTTGGCCATGAACTCTTTAGCAATAGCATGAACGACCTCCACAACACCTCGACGATGTTGAGTTGAGTATGACACCACTAACAAGGCTACCTTGGTATTCTCGGTGTGAGAATCCAGAGGTTGGGCTCTGTTCGAACTTGGTATGAGGTAGATGAATGAAGAAACACCGATTGTGTACACGACTGGACAAATGGGAGATGGCAGAGACCTATCGCATAGGTTGATGACCAATCGTTTAGCTAAAGCTAAGCAGTCGTCTAGCAAAAGCTATGCGATCATTTAGCTCATCGTTTAGCTTGGTCTGACGCCTACAGACACTACACGATCGTTTACTTTGGGCAAGCGATCATCTAGCAAAAGCTATGCGATCGTTTGGCAAATACTGTGCGATCGTTTAGCTTGCCATTGCACGATCGTTTAGCTCGCCCTTGTGATGCGTTATTTTTATGGGATGAAATAATGGTAAGGAATGCGATGGTGGAGATGCGTTGTGCATGCAAGTTTTCTCAGTAAGACCCAAATATAAATCCTACTGAGTTGCCTGGTAAGCCTAGGGTCAAACACAGGGACTAAGGAAAACTAGGACGATCTTCCGACGTATTTTCCCTTATCTTGCTTCTGCCTTCTAAGTATAAAAAAAAAAACTAAGAACAAGGCTAACTATCATCTATATGGTGAACTGTAAAACTGGGTGAACTTTCAATGAAGATGGCCTTCGGTATTTATAGAGCTTTAGGGTGAAACGCTTTTTCTCTCATATGATTGCACTGATGGGATGACATTAATTCTCTATCTGATGCTCCGAATATTTGTCACCGAAATGTTGAGTGTACTTTCTACAGTAAGTCGTTAACGACTTGTCAACTTCATTTGGAATCGACCGTCATCAGTTTTCTGTCCCATCGGATTTATTAAGCTTTCACCCAGATGCGCCCACCTTGATGTGCTGGCTCTATGCGGCCACCTTCTTGAGTAGATTTTTGCGAGCGCAAACGATCGCATAGCTTTGCAGTCACAATCTCTTAATGTGCTCGGACGTTAATTTATTTGGATCGAATTTCCGTCTTGCGTCAACACATTTTCCTGCATAAAATACATAAGTGAGTTGTTTTAATGTGTTGAACGCATGCGATCACAATGTTGTGAACTTAATGCTTTTGGACTCAATATTGTATATTTTTACCATCGCAATCTTGCATTGTTTTATAACTTTGCGCTGTAATAACATGCATTTCTGCCCGATATCACACCCCCAAATTTAAACAATGCTTGTCCTCAAGCATAAACTAAAGATTTTATTTAGAAAGTCGACCGTCATCTCTTTCCTAGATTTCTCAAGGATGCCTTATTCAAATCCTATGTACCAAAATCTCCTTAATTTTTATCCAGGTCTCTTAAAATATTTCTAAAATTTAGGGACCGCAAGTTTAACCTTCAAAAAGATTTTACTAGATTTCAGGGTATCACATGATTTATTTCATAAAAACTTTTTCAACTGGGGTATTTCCAAATGATTTTTATCCTTGTATATTATAGACATATATTATTTTTTTATTTTTTTCTATGACCTTGCGCTGATCCAAGTGCCTAGCCTTCGTTTTGGCTATCCCCCACGTGTATTATGCGGATATCCAACTACGAGCAAAACGCTCTTCCTCAGTCTAAACTCATGCCCATTTGGTAGCGGAGTTGCGATCATTTATTTATGCGTTGATCACGATTCCTACCTTCGTTTTGGCTTGCCCCCACGTGTGTCATGCGGACATCCAACTATGAGTAGGATCCGATCACAACGTTATGCTTTATTTTTTTTGTAATGCCTAAAAATAGCAAAGTTGAAAAAGAATACCGCACCCCCAAATTTAAAACGCAGCAATGTCCCCATTGCTGAAAGATTGAAAGAAGTCATGCGACGCTCTTATGTAGTTTCGTGAAAAGTCAGTTTGAAAGAAAGGTGGCAGACCACTAACTTCTAGAAATATTTCATGAGATGACTGTTCTAAAATTAAGTTGACTCTAGTATATACGAAAAAATAGAGACATGCGTTTTATCATTGAAATCATAATTGGCAAAGAGAAATAATGCGGTGACTTACTAAATTAATCAATGTTAAATAATTGTGCCGACTAAAGAGGATGCGATGATAAAATTATCAAAGTTAAAATGATATGCGATAGAGCGAAATTTGGAATAAAAATGTCAAGGAAAGATACAACCCCCAAATTTTCTCTGTCGTCCGCATTGTGTGTGAACGCTTCCTTCTTTACGGCGAACTGCTTTTCTTCGATTGCAGTGGTGGAACAAAGTAGTTGTGTCTTTCGTGCAGCTCCTCCGCAACCGTTCACCTCGATCATTGTAAAGAAAACATCGAGAGAGTCAAATAACAGACAAAGTTAACAAAATTGTTTACCACGATCATTCAACACGATTGCGGTGCCATTTTTTTTATAAATGTAAAAAGAAAAATATACGATAACAGATAAAAGAAAGATAATGAGAGTTCATGAATCATTGATAGGAAAAAAAAGGATATTCCAAAAAGATTTCGTCCTTGATGAGTTTGAGTCGCATTGTAATGTAGGGACTGCTTATTTCAATCTGGGCTTTTTATGTCCAAGGCGGTTTCCTCTTCTTTTCTCGGTCTTCTTGGATCTTGACTTCCTTAATCCGGAGCTTTTCCCCATTGACGTTCATTACGATTTTCCCTTGTGTACATCAATTTAAGCGCGATCGGTCGAGAGGAATGGTCATCCCAATATGATGGGCGCATCTTCGTCCCCTTTAGAGTCCAGAATGATGAAGTCTGCCGACAAGATGAATTTGTCAATTGAGATTGCGCTATCTTTCAACTCTCATTCGAGATGTATTCGAGATCTGTTCACAAGTAGGAGAGTCTCCGTTGTGGGCATTAGTTTGCCCATATTCAAGCGTTTAAAGATTGATAGCGGCATTATGTTTATACTCGCCCCAAGATCGCATAGTATTTGACCAATATAGACCTCTCCAATTGAGCATGGTATCGTGAAGATTCCTGGGTCGCACATTTTTGATGGGATCATAGTATTTTGCGTTACTGCCTTTGTAACGATCTTTTCTTCATCATTCTATTTCTTTTTCAATCTTTGTGGGAATGGTGGTTGCTGTACTTCTTCTATCTCATATTCTAGAGGCTTGAAAGTGGGCGCAACTTTTGGATTCATCTTCTCGGGCTCTTTTGAATCATATGTCAACGGGTCCTCGATTGTCACTGCATTCGAGTTGGTCGCGATGGGTTCTTCCTCTACTTCCACTGTCATTTTTTCGCTTAGCAAAGAGATTGCTAAGCATTATTCCTTTTATGTACCCCTAGAATTGCGAGGGAGCTCAGTTGAGCTTGGCAACGCTCCTTGCGGTATATTCTTGAGTTCATCCGCAATCTGTCCTAGCTGAATCTCAAGATTTCGGATGGACGTCGCTTGATTCTGAAGCACTGATTCATTCTTCTCAATATACTGCTTCAACAAGCTCTCTAAGGATGACGATTGCGGTGCCTACGAACTGCTGGCTTGGTTATGCGTTTGACTGTTTGTTCACAGGAAAAATCCTTGTGGCCCTTCCTTTTGTGCCACTGGTTGAAAGTTATGTTACTGATTTTTCCATGCAAAGTTAGGGTAGTTTCTCCACCCAAGGTTGTACGTATCAGAGAAAGGGTTATTCTTTATGAAGCATATTGACTGCGGATTCCTTGGGCATTCTTCCATCGGATTTGCTTCTCCACAGATGACACAACTTGTGGTCGTTTGAGCAATTGCGTTGACCTGCCTTTTTTGCGTTCTCGTGCTATTAATTGCGATGTCTTGTATCAAACTCATCATCGCAGTCATTTGGTTCTATAGGGATGCGATGGCCCCATTGTTTGCGTCACTGTCCTTGATTCTCAATCTTTGATCGCTTTCTCTCCAGTCCTCGTGATTTTTAGAAATGTGATCAAGTATATTCTTGGCCTCATCATAAGTTTTAACTAGCAGACCTCCAGCTGCTACCGCATTGGCAGCCGTATGCGATGCGGGGTTCAGTCCGTGCTAGAAAATCTCCATCTGTAAGCAGTCTGGTAAGCCGTTATGCGAGCAATCTCTTACCACCCTCTTAAACCTCGCCCAAGCGGCGCTGAGCAATTCATCAATATCCTTTTCAAAATTCGTAATTAACTTCCTCCTTCTTGCGTTCTCTATTGAAGGGAAGTATTTCTTCATGAACTTTTCCACTACTTGTTCTCACGATGTTATCTCCCCTGGTTCGAGAGAATAAGCCCATTTTCTTGCTTGATCGCATAAGAAAAATGGGAACAACGTTAGTCGAACCTCCTTAGTAGAGATATTTGGGAACATAAAAGTGTTGCAGATTTCAAGAAAACTCCGGAGATGGGCGTGCGGATCCTCGCCACGCCTTCCATCAAACTGTCCGGTCGTTTGAATCATCTGCAACATAACCGGTTTCATTTCAAACCTCAATTCGTCCAGTGCTGGCCTCATGATTCTTGGGGAGAAATCATATAGGTTGGGCGACGCATAGTCCCGAATGGGTTTATTGCGATCATTCGCCAGGAGGATGGGGCTGGCCATTATATTATTTGCATTTGTGGCCCTCTCTTCCGGTTGTTCCGCCATTCTTGGACTTCTATCTTGTTGTTGTTGGCGGTTTTTTCTTAGTCTTCGTTGGAACGTTCTTTCAATCTCTGGGTCATAATTCGCTAGAGATTGAAAGCTGTAAAGAAAATAAAAAAATTACCATTAGCACAATGTATTGCCAAATTCCCCGACAACGATGCTAAAAACTTGATGCGTTATTTTTATATGATGAAATAATGGTAAGGAATGCGATGGTGGAGATGTGTTGTGCATGCAAGTTTTCTCAGTAAGACCCAAGTATAAATCCTACTGAGTTTCCTGGTAAGCCTAGGGTCGAACACAGGGACTAAGAAAAAAAAGTATGCGATGGTAATTTTAGATAACTTTGCGGTAACAAATAAATCAAGGGGTTGGTTGGCTTGTTGTTTACAGTATAAAGTGTATGCGACAGAGTTGAGAAAAGAGTTAATAATACAAAAGATGTGATGAGTATGCGGGAGAATGGGTTGAGAAGGGATTTAACTAACACTTCCTAGGAATGCGTTCATGTTATGCGATCATGCTACACACATACAACAACAAGTCATCTCTCAATATAAATGCTATGGCGTCTAGTTTTAGAACGCTTGCGATGTATGCGATGGTGTATATAGGACCTACGTTTAAGCCTCTATTCTTGTCTATGCGATGACGAATGACACACTACTATCATGACCTATTTCTAGGGTACATGCGATGCATGTTGGCAAATAGAGCTTATCTCTAAGTCTCTATCTCTTGCTTATGCAGATCTAATCTTGCTCTCTCGAGTCTAGATTCTAACCTAACTCTCTCAAGTCTTACGTTCTTTCTTTAGACTCTCTCTCGAGTAGCTCTAAAGGGTGATGGGTGCAACATAAGACAAAATGATCGCATGCAATGAAAATCCTAGGTCATGTCAGCTAAGTACTTCTCAACCCATTCGGCAATTTTAGCTACTCATGCGTATTTTATAGAGAGTAAACAAATGTAGAAATGCAAGTTCCATTCTATATATATATAATCGAAGTACAGAATGACAATACGATATAAGAATAAAGAGCCTGGTAGCAATTTCTTACTTCCCAAGGCTTTTACATTATTCTTTTCTACTCTGCTCAAAAGATATTCTTGCTCTCGCAAGAGTCGACTCTCTCTCTATTTTTCCACGCTCCCTGGCACTCTCTCGAGCTGACCAGGATGATCTTCTGGCATTTTTTCCCTTCTCTCGCTTCCACCTTCTAAGTATTAAAAAAAACTAAGAACAAGGCTAACTATCGTCTATATGGTGAACTGTAAAACTGGGTGAACTTTCAATGAAGATGGCCTTCGGTATTTATAGAGCTTCAGGGTGAAGAGATTTTTCTCTCATATGATTGCACTGATGGGATGGCATTAATTCTCTGTCTGATGCGCCGAATATTGGTCACTGAAATGTTGAGTGTACTTGCTACAGTAGGTCGTTAATGGCTTGTCAACTTAATTCGGAATCGACCGTCATCAGCTTTCAATCCCATCGTGATTTATTAAGCTTTCACTCAGATGCGCCCGCCTTGATGCGTCGGATCTATGCGGCCACCTTCTTGAGTAGATTTTCGTGAGCGGAAATGATCGCATAGCCTTGCCGTTGCAATCTCTTAATGCGCTCGGACGATAATTTCTTTGGATTGTATTTCTACCTTGCGTCAACGCATTTTCTTGCATAAAATACATAAGTTAGCCGTTTTAATGCGATGGACGCATGCGATCGCAATGTTGTGAACTTGATGCTCTTGGACGCAATATTGTATATTTTACCATAGCAATCCTGCATTGTTTTATAACTTTGCACTGTAATAACGTGCATTTCTGCCCGTTATCACCTAGCCGTCGTTTAGTAAATCTATATTTACTTGACGGCTACCGTGAGATCTTTTTTGCCGAGAGAAATCTAAAAAACTTTTTATGAAATATTTTCAACAGTTTATAAATCTTACTAAAATTAGGAAAACCATTTTCCTTTTATCTCACGGTTACCATGAAAGTTCAATAACCACCCGCTCAATTGGTTATTAAAGAAAAAGAATTAATTATCCAATAATTAATATTATTATAAATATAAATGATATCCAACTTATCATACTATATTTATAACCTATAGTTTTAATATTTCATCTCATGAAACATATAAACCATAGTTCCTTTTCTATTCCATGGTACTTAATGTAAATCTCATTTACATCAATCCCTCACTAGATGTATCTCATACATCAAACTTATTATATCATATATAATCAAAATACCTCTTTTCAATTTGAACATTTCAAATCAACACCAAGAACTGATCATCAACTGAATCCATTGAGCTACCAAGGGGACCTTATGAACCTGTAGCTCAAAGCTCCAACAGTACGTGAATAATGACTAAACTCTTTAGTCAAGGGATCTACCATCCGTTAAATGCTAGGCAGTTCACTAAAGCCCGACAGCTGAACACTCCTTACCATAGATATATTATGTGTACATCTTCACCAATCAGCAGTGTGACAAACCTTCACAGATCGCTCGTAAGTACAGTTGAGCCAATAACCGTTATGCCCCTGTAGTTACATCTAACTCCTTAAGTACCATGATCCCTCTAATGAACATAAGTCATAGTCCTGTTGGGATTGGTGTCCTAATTCTCCCAGAGTCTCGTTGTTTTGTAAAGATACACATTGTTCAATGAATAAAATAAGTGTTATTTAATTCTGGCATTTACTCATTTCCAATAAACAAAGCTCCTTGGTTATTTTATGTGAACTTAAACATGTATATGTGATATACAAATGGATCATGCCTTAAGTGATAACCTAAATCGGTCTGTAGTACAAGGATTAAGTTGGGATACCTGATCCTGGTGACACTACGGATACGACCGACTTTGTGGAGGTTTGCAAGTGTTGTAAACTACTACAGATGGTTGATCCTGACCATTCATGTGGAGACGTAGAGCGGGGGTGTCCTATACAAAGAGTTTGTATAAGACTTGGACCACGAGATGACTAGACTCTGTATATAATGCCGTTGATACTAGAGGCTTGCATCTCACCTAAACGACCGTAGGTGACACGACTTCAATCTTGAGTGTTTTAGGAACTCCTGCCTTTGAGGGCAGTCTTTTGATTAGTATGGGTGAGAGTGGCTAGATTGCCAACTCAACATGCCTACCTTTTTAAGGACTTGTCTGATCTGGGAGCTGGGAACTCAATCCACAATATGGAATTCAGTCCTTTCCTAAAGCAGGGATAAGTAGAGAGATTACTCCCTTAAGGGCTGATTCCGGGGCTTGAACATAGTGGCCAAAGCTTCTCTTTGGAAGAGAAGACTCAATCATAGTAGGACTATGACTTATGTTCATTAGAGGGATCAGTGGTACTTAAGGACACAGATGTAACTACAGGGCATAACGGTTATTGACCCAGCTGTACATACGAGCGATCTGTGAAGGGTTGTTGCACTGCTGATTGGTTAAGATGGAAACATAATATATCTGTAGTGAGGAGAGTTCAGCTGTCGGTCTTTAGTGAAGTGCCTGGCAGTTAACGGATTGTGGATCCCGTGACTAAAAAGTTTAGTCACTTATTCAGTGTTTACTAAACGATTGCATAGCTTTGCTAAATGATCGTTGGCCTAAGGTAAACGATCGTGTAGAATCGACCAAGCTAGACGATAGAGCTAAACGATCGCATAGCTTTTGCTAGACGATCACATAGCTTTATCTAAACGATTGGGCATCGACCTATATGATAGGTCTTCGACTTCTCCCACTTGCCTAGTCGTGTACACGATCTGTCTTTCCTCCATTCGTCTGCCTCACACCAAGTCCGAACAGAGCCCACCATCCGGATTCTCACACCGAGAATACCAAGGTCGCCTTGTTGGTGGTGCCAGACTCAACTCGACACTGTCGAGGTTTTTTGGAGGCCGTTCGTGGTGCTTTGGAGGAGTCCGTTCGTGGTGTTGCAGAGGAATTCGTGTTGCGGAGGAGTTCGTGACCGAGGAGATCGTTGAGGACGAGCGCGAAGTGTTTGTGCTGTGTTCGTGCGATGTTGCAGTCGTGTAGATCAAGTGCTCGTGGTTGCAGTTGTTCGACCAGAGTGCGCATCGGGAGCGTGGAGACGCTTCTGCCATTGTTAGTTACACGTTTTTCCCTCTATACATTTGATGTTCATGTTGTAATTTCTCTGTATTTATTTGCATAACCGCTTGTACGGAAGTTTGACTGTGAATATATGTTGATTCATGATTGTAATTTTGGAATAGTCTTGCTTCCGTTGCTAATGGAAATCTTGTTTTCGATTTCTTTCAATTGGTATCAGAGCCAGGTTCTTTGATATTCCAAATTACAGATCTGAATCGAACACGCTTTTTATAGTCGCGGTGGGTTTCTGCATTTTGTAGTTAACCGGTTTTTGCATTTGTGGATGAATTGACGCATGTTTTGGGTTTAAAATTGCCTTTTTGTTAAAGCTTTCGTTATTACAAAGTGTTAATTGTAAGGGCCCTTGCGTTTTTGGGCGAAATTAACTTTGTAACCAGGTCTGTAATTGAAAAAGTTTGAGTTCGTCAAATCGCTTGTGATGAAGCTTCGACGCATGGCGATGCTGTTCTTAACAAAGAAGAAGACTAAGCGTTGGTCGGATCGTGTAGCTCAGGTAAACGCATCGTAGGGATTTTACTAAGCGATCATTTAGATTTTTCGTTCTATACGATCGTGTAATATTTTTAGTCGATCGTTTAGCTAATGTTAATCGATGGGTAAATCGTTTACCAATATCGTGTAGCGTTGGTTGCGCGATCGCGTAGGCGCTGGAGGTAGGCGATCGTAGTGGGAGCATGCGATCGTCAGTTTAGTAGAAGAGCGCACGCTAAACGATCGCGTAGTTAGCAAAGCTTCATCACTTAGTTACTACCTATGGATCGTGCGTATGTGATACGGAGGTGCTGGCTATGCGATCGCTTAGGTGATGGTGCTTTATGGCATTATAGTCGCTTAGACGATCGCGGAAGGCGAGCTCGTGCGGAGCGCATTAAGTAATTGTGTACTTCAGGCTTCATCGCTTAGTAAAGGTACACGATTATGTAGTAAAAGCTAAACGATCGTTTGGATTTTTCTAGACGATCGGATAGTAATGCTAAACGATCGTTTAACTCTGACCACTGGTAAGCAATAGAGCAAAGAGTTTGTTTTATCATGTAGACGATCGCAGAGTGCTTAGTACACGATGGTTGGTTGGAGAAGCGATGCTTTACCAAGCGGTTCAAGACCCGGTTCGCCTATTTGAACCAAAGACTCCTTGTATTTGTAATAGTTAGCTTTCCTTTTTGAATTTTACGGCAATTTTACCTGGTTCATCAACTTTCATTGCTTATACATGTGATGTATGGTTCTTATATGTCAAAGTGTTTGTCATATAGTTAAAAACCCACGTTAGGTTGTGCAATTATTCATGCATCATGTATTATAAATGTTATAATCGAGCATGAAGAAATTACTTGAAAACATGAGCATGCATCATGAACTATAAGAGTTATATTTTGCATGCAGTGAGCATTATCATGCATCATCCTTTTCTTATAAATGTTATAGTCTAAGGGTGAATGGAAGCATGTTTTGCTTGTTTCATTTTTGTTTTGTATAAGTGTTATATAAAAGAAGTAGCAATGAATGGACAATGCATTGAGCATGAAACTTAGGCTGTTTATAATCGTTATGAATGCCTTGCATGTATTAGCTTCGTATTGTGGTTGTTTCCATTTATAAATGTTATAAAGGAAATTAGACCTAAAATCAATAATTGACAGCTGCATGCGGACTTAGGGTGAACTCATTTTTTTAAAAGGGTTTTAAAATTGGATTGAGATAGACCTAAGTTCAGTGGTTCTAAAGAGTTTATTAACCTAGATTAATATTTTAAAATTGGTTTAATAGGATTAAATTGGTTGAATAAAAGATTAAATTTGTTGTAAACATATCTATAAGGGACCTTTTGTCTAAGGCGGGTTCTGGCTAGGCTGGGGTTCTTAAATTGACGAAAATGTAACACCCCTACCTGGGAACCTACCTGGAAAGGTGAATTAGATAGATTTTCAACAAGCATGCAACGATTTGGTCAAAGATTCTATTAAAGAGTTTAATGGATGATGATCAAAAGTTGTTCAACTATCCAAGGTAAAAGTTACTCTTGAGAAAACCTAAAAGTCACTTAGTTAAAATCCTTAGCCGTGTTTTTTCTAAGTAAGCTAAACCCTAGGTTATAAAATACTCAGTGGGAGGAGGAAGCGCATCAGATATGTCTATGATTCCACTCATGTTTCTCCCTGTATGTTCACACCGTGAGATTCATGCTTGGCCTCAAGATGCCCCAGGATGCATCCCCCTTCGGATGGTGTTTGCATGAGTCAATATCTAGGTGGACAGAGAGAGTATTTATAGTAAGTGGGTGAAGGGTGTGTGTCAACACGTCCTATGGTCTCTGTCATTGGTTCACACCGTGAGATGATTCTGTATGCCCTCGTGTCGCCTTTGATGCTTCCCCCTTCGGATGGGTTTTGTGCAGTTGGTCAATATCAAGGTGAACTCTAGAAATGGATAGGGTCGTTTTAGATTTTTCCCCAATCGGATTTTTTTCCTTCGAATTGGCCTTTCGGGACGGACCTCTAGGGCTTAAAATGACGGGTCACACTTACGAGAGATTGTTAAGTAAGTTAATGATCTCTTGGCCAAATCAATGATGGCTAGTCGTTATAGGAACAAGAGTTAGTCTGGTATTAATGACTGGTTGAGATCTTCTCAATTCAGAGGAGGGATAACTGACCTCCCTTCGGAGACTTTTATCCTAAACCTTTGAAGTATCATTGCGAAACTAGATGTCACACGGGGTTCATGTTAGTTTTGCTAAAATCTTATTGGATGTTGTTTTGTTTTACAACGGGTATTTGCTTAAAACCTAACATAGGTCAATGTGTTTTTCTTTTAAGCAACTCATTAGTATTTCCGTTTAAAGCTTTTAAAAAATGACCGATTTATTACAGTGGAAAGAATCGTGTGAAACGAATTTCGTGGCAAACGACCTCTATCCCACTACTCTCCAAAAGAGGAGACAAGACAGTAAATATGATTTATTGGTCTTGGAGACATGTCTGGTAGAGAATGATGATTCTGCCTGGATTCTTGATTCAGGTGCTACCAATCATGTCAGTTTCTCTTACCAAGGATTTAGTTCCTGGCAAACGTTGCCACAGGGAAAAATGACTCTTTGAGTCGGTAATGGTGAGGTTGTTTGAACTGTTGCTGTAGGCAGGCTGAAGTTATTTGTTGACAAGAAATGTTATCTATTATTGGATAATGTTTTTATAGTTCCTCATATTAAGAGGAACTTAATCTCAGTTTCTTGTCTCATTGAGTAAGGCTATACCGTCTCCTTTTCTGAGAATAAAGTGTTTATTTTCAAGAATGGAATTGAGATTGGTTATGGTTCAATGGAAAATAACTTATATGTACTAAGGCCGTTAGTCATAAAAGCCTTGTTTAACACTGAAATGTTTAGTACGACAACAACAGCTAAAAGACCAAAGGTTTCTCCAAAAGAAAATGCCCATCTTTGGCATCTAATGTTAGGTCACATCAACCTCAATAGGATTGAGAAGTTGGTGAAAAGTGGACTTCTAAAGAGTTTAGAAGAAAAATCCTTGTCGGTATGTGAATCATGCCTCGAAGGCAAGATGACCAAACGACCTTTTACTGGAAAAGGTTACTGAGCCAAGGAAGCCTTGGAGCTTGTACATTCAGACCTCTATGGTCCGATGAAAACTTGTTTAAGGAATATAAGGTTGAAGTTGAAAACTTGTTTGGCAAGAAGATAAAAACACTACGATCTGATCCTGGTGGAGAGTATATGGACCTCCAATTCCAGAACTATATGATAGAACATGGGATTACGTCCTAACTCTTGGCCCCTAGTACATCTCAACAGAAGACCTTATTGGACATGGTTCGGTCTATGATAAGTTATGCTCATCTTCCAGACTCGTTTTGGGGTTATGTAGTGCAGACTGCATGTTATATTCTGAACAACGTTCCCTCGAAAAGTGTTTCTGAAACACCTATTGAGTTATGGAGAGGCCGTAAAAGTAGTTTACGCCACTTCAGGATTTGGGGCTGTCCGACACATGTGTTAGTGACTAACCCAAAGAAGTTGGAACCGTGTTCGAAGGTTTGCCTCTTTATGAGCTACTCCAAGGAAACGAGAGGAGGATACTTCTATGATCCAAGTGAGAACAAAGTACTTGTTTCCACTAATGCTATCTTCTTGGAAGAAGATCACATAAGGGATCATAAGCCACGAAGTAAGCTCGTTTTACGTGAGATCTCAAGTGAGACTGAGACTGCTGAGGGGGTTCAACAAGAGTTGTTGAACAGGCCGACAGATCAACAAGAGTTGTTGAGATCGGGACGTCTAGTCAACTAGCTTAAGAGTTGACATTGCCTCGACGTAATAGGAAGGTTATGAACCCATCGGATCGCTGCATGGATTTGGCTGAAGCCCAAAACGTCATTACGAATAATGGCGTCGAGGATCCGTTGTCTTTTCAGAAAGAAATGAAGGATGTTGATAAAGATGAATGGGTCAAGACGATCCTCAAGTATCTTCGGAGAACGAGGGTCTACATACTTATGTATGAAGCTAAGGATCTGATCCTTATGGAATACAACATTGTTGATCCCTTTACAAAGGCCCCCACGGCTAAAGTATTCGAGGGTCACTGGAAAGTCTGGGTCTGCGGGACATGTGGTATCTTGTTTAGGGCAAGTGGAAGATGATACTGGGGTATGCCCTAGTTTATTGTATATTGTACATTTTTATATTATATTGTACATTAGTCTCTTGAGTCATTAGGACAAGTGGGAGGTTGTTGGGATTGGTGTCCTAATTCTCCCGGAGTCTCGTTGTTTTGTAAAGATACACATTGTTCAATGAATAAAATAAATGTTATTTCATTCTGGCATTTACTCAAATTCAATAAACAAAGCTCCTTGGTTATATTATATGAACTTAAGCATGTATATGTGATATGCACGTAGATCATGCCTTAAGTGATAACCTAAATCGATCTGTAGTACAAGGATTAAGGTAGGATACCTGATCCTTGTGACACTACGGATACAGCCAGCTTTGTAGAGGTTTACAAGTGTTGTAAACTACTACAGATGGTTGATCCTGACCATTTGTGTAGAGACGTGGAGCGAGGGTGTCCTATACAAAGAGTTTGTATAAGACCTGGACCACGAGATGAGTAGACTCTGTATATAACGCCGTTGATACTAGAGATTTGCATCTCACCTAAACGACCATAGGTGACACGACCTCAATCCTGAGTGTTTTGTAAACTCCTGCCTTTGAAGGCGGTCCTTTGACTAGTATGGGTGAGAGTGGCCATATTGCCAACTCAACATGCCTACCTTTTTGGGGACTTGTCTGATCTGGGAGCTGGAAACTCAATCCACAATATGGAATTCACTTCTTTCTCGAAGCAGGGATAAGTATAGAGATTACTCCCTTAAGGGCTGAATCTGGGGCTTGAACATAGTGGCCACAACTTCTCTTTGGAAGATAAGACTCAGTCATAGTAGGACTATGACTTATGTTCATTAGAGGGATCAGTGGTACTTAAGGAGACAGATGTAACTACAGGGGCATAATGGTTATTGGCTGAGCTGTAGTTACGAGCGATTTGTGAAGGGTTATCGCACTGCTGATTGGTTAAGATGGACACATAATATATCTATAGTGAGGGGAGTTCAACTATCGATCTTTAATGGAATGCCTGGCAGTTAACGGATGGTGGATCCCGTGACTAAAGAGTTTAGTAAGTTATTCACGTACTGTTGGAGCTTTGGATCTACAGGTCCATGAGGTCCTCTTGGTAGCTTGGATTTATGTTGAAGGATCAAGTTCTTAGTGTTGATTTGAAATGTTCAAATTGACAAGAGGTATTTTGATTATATATGATATAATCGGTATGATGTATGAGATACATCTAATGGAGGATTGATGTAAATGAGATTTACATTAAGTACCATGGAATAGGACAAGAACTATGGTTTATATGTTTCATGAGATGAAATATTAAAACTATAGGTTANTTATAAATATAGTATGATAAGTTGGTTATCATTTATGTTTATAATAATATTTATTATTAGATAATTAATACTTTTTCTTTTAAATAACCAAAGTAATGGGTGATTATTGATCATGGTAACTATGAGTATAAAGGAAATCAGTTTCTTATTTTGAAAAAGAGGTTTTTTTCACAAAAGTTTTGAAAAAAAAAATTTGAGTTTTCTCTCCGGCGAAAAGAAACTCACGAAAGTCGTCAAGTAAATACAAATTTATTAAATGATGGCTGGGCTGGGTAAACGACCTTGCAGGTGCTAGCTAAACGATCGTGCAGTGTTTACTAAAGGATTGCATAGCTTTGCTAAACGATCGCTGGCCCAAGGTAAACGATCGTGTAGAATCGACCGAGCTAGACGATAGAGCTAAACGATCGCATAGCTTTATCTAAACAATTGGGCATTGACCTATACGATAGGTCTCTGACTTCTCCCACTTGCCCAGTTGTGTACACGATCTGTCTTTCCTCCGTTCGTCTGCCTCACACCAAGTCCGAACAGAGCCCACCCTTTGGATTCTCATACCGAGAATACCTAGGTCGCCTTGTTGGTGGTGTCAGACTCAACTCAACACTGTCGAGGTTTTCTGGAGGCCGTTCGTGGTGCTTTAGAGGAGTCCGTTTGTGGTGTTGCGGAGGAGTTCGTGAACGAGGAGATCATTAAGGACGAGCGCGAAGTGTTCGTGTTATGTTCGTGTGGTGTTGCAGTCGTGTAGATCGAGCACTCGTGGTTGCGGTTGTTCGATCAGAGTGCGCACTGAAGCGTGGAGACGCTTCTGCCGTTGTTAGTACAGTTTTTCCCTCTATACATTTAATGTTCATGCTGTAATTTCTCTGTATTATTTGCATAACCGCTTGTATGGAAGTCGACTATAAATATATGTTGATTCATGATTGTAATTTGGAATAGTCTTGCTTTCGCTGCACATGGAAATCTTGTTTTTGATTTCCTTCAAGTCCTACTATGACTGAGTCTTCTCTTCCAAAGAGAAGCTATGACCACTATGTTCAAGCCCCGAAAACAGCCCTTAAGGGAGCAATCTCTCTACTTATCTCTACTTCGAGAAAGGAGTGAATTCCATCTTGTGGATTGAGTTCCCAGCTCCCAGACCAGACAAGTCCCCAAAAAGGTAGGCATGTTGAGTTGGCAATCTGGCCACTCTCACCCATACTAATCAAAGAACCACCCTCAAAGGTAGGAGTTCCCAAAACACTCAGGATTGAGGTCGTATCACCTATGGTCGTTTAAGTGAGATGTAAGTCTCTAGTATCAATGACGTTATATATAGAGTCTAGTCATCTCATGGTCCAGGTCTTATACAAACTCTTTGTATAGGACACCCTGCTCGCACGTCTCCATATGAATGGTCAGGATCTACCTTCTGTAGTAGTTTACAGTACTTGCAAACCTCTACAAAGCGGGCCACATCCGTAGTGTCACCAGGATCAGATATCCCATGTTAATCCTTATACTACAGACCTATTTAGGTTATCACTTAAGGCATGATCCACTTATATATCACATATACATGCTTAAGTTCACATAAGATAACCAAGAAGCTTTGTTTATTGGATATGAGTAAATGCCAGAATTAAATAACACTTATTTTATTCATTGAACAATGTGTATCTTTACAAAACAACGAGACTCTGGGAGAATTAGGACACTAATCCCAACACCATCTACAGTAGTTTACAACACTTACAAACCTTTACAAAGCGGGACGTATCCGTAGTGTTACCAGGATCAGGTATCCCACCTTAATCCTTATACTACAGACCTATTTAGGTTATCACTTAAGGCATGATCCACTTGTATATCTCATATACATGCTTAAGTTTACATACAATAACCATGGAGCTTTGTTTATTAGATATGAGTAAATGCCAAAATGAAATAACTCTTAGTTTATTTAGAAAACATGTGTATATTACAAACAACGAGACTTCGAGAGAATTAGGACACCAATCCCAACAATCTCCCACTTGTTCTAATGCCTCGAGAGACTAATGTACAATACAAGATAAATACATGTACAATATACAATAAACTAGGGCATACCCCAGTATCATTTCCCACTTGCCTTAGACGAGATGCCACATGTCCCACAGACCCAAACTCTCCAGGGGACCCTCGAACACTTTAACCATGAGCTTCTTTGTAGAGGGATTAGCAACGTTGTGCTCCGACGAGATCTTCGTGACTATCACATCACTGTGATGCATAATCTCCCTGATCAAGTAGTATTTTCGCTCTATATGCTTGCCTCGATGATGACTCCGAGGCTCCTTCGAATTTGTCACAACCTCGCTATTATCACAATAGAGAGTGATAGGCAAATCCATATTTTGAACAACTTCCAAATATGTAAGGAATTTCCTCAGCCAAACAACCTCCTTAGCTGCTTCACAAGCAGCTACGTATTCGGCTTCTATAATGGAGTCCGTGATGCATCCTTACTTGATGCTTCGTCACACTACACTACAACCCCTCCATTTAGAGTGAACACTGACCCCGATGTCGATTTACGAGAATCTCTATCGATCTGAAAGTTAGAGTCTGTGTATCCTGTAAGGATCAGATCCTTATCACCATACACGAGCATGTAGTCCCTCGTTCTCCGAGGATACTTGAGGATCATCTTGACCATCTTCTAGTGATCAAATCCTAGATTGGATTGATACCGACTTACAATCCTTATTGCATAGCAAATGTTGGGTCTGGTACACAACATTACATACATTAAGCTTCCTACAGCTGAAGCATAGGGAATTTGTCTCATCTTCTCAACCTCTTGAGGTGTTTTAGGACATTGATCCTTCGATAATATGATTCTATACCTGAAGAGTAACAAACCCCTATTGAAATCCTACATCCCGTATCTGATCAACATTTGGTCTATGTACGATGACTGAGAAAAGGCTAACCTCCTGTTCTTACGATCCCGAATGATCTGGATCCCTAGAACATACTGTGCCTTACCCAAATCTTTCATTTGGAATTGGGTAGCTAACCACTTCTTAATGTCAGTCAGATACCCTACATCATTCTCAATGATTAGGATATCATCCACATACAGTACCAGGAAAGCTACTGAGCTGTTGATGATTTTCTTGTAAACACAAGGCTCATCAATGTTTTGATCAAAGCCAACCGACTTGTCAAATCTAATTCCATGATTGAGATGCTTATTTCAGCCCATAAATTGAACTATTAAGCTTGCAAGCTCTTTGCTCTTGATCTGGAACTATGAACTCCTCTAGTTGAGTCATGTAGATGGTCTCCTCAAGATTACCATTAAGAAAAACAGTTTTGACGTCCATTTTCCATATCTCATAAGCATAAAATGTGGCTATGGACAGGAGTATCCTGATAGACTTGAGCATGACAATATGTGAGAAAGTTTCCTCATAGTCAACTCTCTTGACCTGGGTATAACCCTTTGCCACGAGTCTAGCCTTAAAGGTTTGCACCTTTCCATCTACACCTCTCTTTTGCTTTTAAATCCACTTACACCCAATAGGTCTTACCCCATCGGGCGGATCCACAAGCTCCCAAATGTTATTGAAGTACATAGACCCCATCTTCTGGTTCATGGCTTTAATACATAGACCCCATCTTCTGGTTCATGGCTTTAATCCATTCATCCTTGTCAACATCCTTCATTGCTTTTTTAAAAGACAACAGATCCTTGACCCTATCATTAGAAATGAAATTTTGGGCTTCAGTTAAACCCATGTAGCGATCTGGTGGGTTCATAACCCTCCCATTATGTCGAGGCAGTCTCAACTCTTGAGCTGGTTGACTAGATGCACCAACTTCAACAACTCTTGTTGATCTGTCAGTCTGTTCAACAACTCTTATTGAACCCTCAGTAGTCTCAGTCTCACTAGAAATCTCACGTAAAACGAGCTTACTTTGTGGCTTATGATCCCTGATGTGGTCTTTTTCCAAGAAGATAGCATTTGTAGAAACAAACACTTTGTTCTCACTCGGATTATAGAAGTATCCACCTCTCGTTTCCTTGGGGTAGCCTACAAAGAGGCAAACCTTCGAACGCGGTTCTAACTTCTTTGGGTTAGTTGCTAGCACATGTGCCGGACAGCCCCAAATCCTGAAGTGGCGTAAACTACCTTTACGCCACTCCATAACCCTAAAGGTGTTTCAGAAACACTTTTCGAGGAAACGTTGTTCAGGATATAACATGCAGTCTGCACTGCATAAGCCCAAAACGAGTCTGGAAGATGAACATAAATCATCACAGACCGAACCATGTCCAACAAGGTCTTGTTTCTCCTTTCTGATACACCATTCTGCTGAGGTGTACCAGAGGCTGAGAGTTGGGATGCAATCCCATGTTCTATCATATAGTTTTGGAGTTGGAGGTCCATATACCCTCCACCACGATCAGATCGTAGTGTTTTTATCTTCTTACCTAACAAGTTTTCAACTTCAGCCTTATACTTCCTGAACTTGTCAAGGGCTTCAGACTTATGTTGCATTATGAAGAGATACCCAAACCTTGAATAATCATCTATGAAAGAGATGAAATATTCATACTCACCTCGAGCTCTAACATTCATCGGACCATAGAGGTCTGAATGTACAAGCTCCAAGGCTTCCTTGGCTCTGTAACCTTTTCCAATAAAAGGTCATTTGGTCATCTTGCCTTCGAGGCATGATTCACATACCGACAAGGAGTTTTCTTCTAAACTCTTTAGAAGTCCACTTTTCACCAACTTCTCAATCCTATTGAGGTTGATGTGATCTAACCTTAGATGCCAAAGATGGCGTTTTCCTTTGGAGAAACCTTTGGTCTTTTAGCTGTTGTTGCCGTACTGAACATTTCAGTGTTAAACAAGGCTTTTATGACTAACGGCCTTGGCACATACAAGTTACTTGCTATTGAACCAAAACCAATCTCCATTCCATCTTGAAAATAAACACTTTATTCTCAGAAAAGGAGAAGGTATAACCTTGTTCAATGAGACAAGAAACCGAGATTATGTTCCTCTTAATATGAGAAACTACAAAAATATTATCTAGTAACAGATAACGTTTCTTGTCCAAAAATAACTCCAGCCTGCCTACAGCAACAACTGAAACAAGCTCACCAGTATCGACTCGTAGAGTCATCTCTCCCTGTGGCAACGTTTGCCAGGAACTGAATCCTTGGTAAGAAGAACTGACATGGTTGGTAGAACCCGAATCTAGGATCCAGGCAGAATCATTATTCTCTACCAAACACGTCTCCAAGACCAATAAATCACATTTACTGTCTTTAGACATCCTCCTCTTTTGGAGACTAGTGGGATCAGTATCAGAACCTAAATAAGCTCCAAGTTGCATGTCAGAAAACACTTCTCTTCTATGAACCTCAATAGGGTTAGCAACAATTGCTTCCTCTTCTTGGAGTTTAACTTTGGAATTGACATTACTGGTTTTTCCATCCATCCCTCTATGCTCGAAAAGTAAGAACTGATGTTCAAACAAATCTTGCAATGAGTCTATGATCTCGCGTGCAATGACCATGTTCTCAACCCTTTTAGCCAAAACATTAGGTATGCTAGCCAATATTGGAGTTGGGTCAATGAATTAGCCTTTATCTACACCTCATATGCATTAGAACACTTCGCGGTGCATCAAAGGTCGGGACTTCAGGACATTCCTCAATCATGATAAATTCGAGGTCGTTTACCACAAAATACATTTTACAGGACTTTTTCCACTGTATGTAATCGGTCAAATTAAAGGCTTTAAATGGAAATACTAACGTGTTGCTGAAAACAAAAACACATTGACCAACACTAAGTTTTAAGCAAATACCTGTTGAAAAAACATACAACATCCAATAAGGTTTAGCAAAACTAACATGAACCCCGTGTGACATCTAGTTTCACAATGACGCTTCAAAGGTTTAGGACAAAAGCGCGAAGGGAGGTCAATTATCCCTCCTCTACATTGAGAAATTCTAAACCAGTTATTAATACAAGAACAACTCTTGCTCCTATAACGACTATCCATCATTAATTTGGTCAAGAGATCATTAACTTACTTAACAATCTCCTGTAAGTGTGACCCGCCATTTTAGGCCCTAGAGATCCGCCCCAAGCAGCCAATCCGAAGGGAAAAAATACAATTGGGGAAAAACCTAAAGCGATCATATCCATTTCTGGAGTTTACCTTGATCTTGACCAATTGCACAAAACCCATCCGAAGAGGGACGCTTCTAGGGCACCACGAGGGAGTACAGAATGATCTCAAGGTGTGAACCAATGATAGAGACCGTAGGACGTGTTGACACACACCCTTCACCCATTTACTATAAACACTCTCTCCGTCCACCTTGATATCGATTCATGCAAACACTGTTGGCTTTTTGGCCCTTAATCTCAAATTAATTAATCAATGTTTTGATGATAACAAACTCTAATTTTTAATTACTGAAAATCTTAGTGTTTTAATATTTCCATAGCGTAGAGCTCGGAACAAAGATTCCAACACCTCTTGAATCACTCAAATCGAGCTAAAGAAGACGATATGACCGAAACAATCTATAAAGAAAATACGTAGTGGATGACGTGGCATAACTAGACCATTTGCATGTAGACATGTGGCAAGCATATTGGTTGAATGGTGGATCATTAAGAGATTAACAATATGATGGACTTTTTATTTTTGGATTGATTTAAAATTAAAAAAATTGAAATTAAAAAGAAATTTAAAAGGAAAATAAATTTAATATTATTTTATGTTTGTGTCTAACGGCTAGTTTTTTACACATGATATGTTTTTTAATTTTTGGATTGACTTTAAAAGAATGAATTAAAAGAAAAATGAATTAAAAGGAAAATGAATTTAATATTATTTTATGTTTGTGTCTAACGGTTAGTTTTAGACATATGGTATTTTTTTTATTTTTTGGATTAATTTTAAAAAGAAAATGAATTTCAAAAGAAAAGGAATTTAATATTATATTTTGTTTGTATCTAACGACTAGTTTAGTTTAAAATCTCTACCATGATTTTTCTTTTCCGAAATCTAATGGTCCAAATTAATTGTGGTTTCTGAAATTTTTTTTCCCATCTCTATATAAACCAAATTCCTCTCCAAATTTTAAACAAACAAATTTTACATTTCATAATCCTCCAAAATTCAAAAGTTCAATTGTTGCTCTCTCTCTAAGTTCCCAATTTTTTTTCTTTTCATCTTATTCTTGAGAGAGTGTTATTGTATTGTGAGGATAAATTTGTCGAGTGCTTAAACTTGTAAATCCACTCTAGTGAGAGTTGTATTGTGTTCTTCAAAAATTCCAACATTTGTAATGGTTTGATCCTAAACCGTGGAAAGGATCGGGTTTTCTCTTGAACCCGTAAAAGGAACGGTGGTGTAACGGTTGGGCTCTAATCCGTGGAAAGAGTCGGAAATATTTTATTCAAATTTCCAAGAGGCACTTGGGGAGTGGAGTAGGTCGAGTTTGACCGAACCACTATAAAAATGACGGTGTCTTCTTCTCTAACTCTTTCCTTTTTATTTTTGCAATTAATTTAAGAAATTTATTGTATGTTTTAGTTTGTTCTTATTTATTTGCTAAAATTTGATAGAATTAAATTATCACATTTTTGTCATCTTATTTGTTGCATAAATTGAATTTTTCTTATTATTTATAAAAAGTGCATTAATTAGTTTAATTGGGTTAATTTAAAAAAAAGTTTAATTAAACCCTATTCACCCCCCTCTAGGGTTGCCATATCGATCCAACAATTGGTATCAGAGCGGGTTGCTCTTCTTGAAATATTTATTTCTTGATAAACTTAATTGTTTTTGAGCTATGGAAACTTTAGGTCTTATCCCTTTTACCGATAGTCAATCTATTACAAAGCATCCTTTCTTTAATGGTACTAATTATAGTTATTGAAAAAATAGAATGAGATTTTTCTTGCTTTCTATTGATTATGATTTATGGGATATTGTTGAGGAAGGTTTTAAAATTCCAACAAAAGATGTTGATGGTGTTAGCAGTATAAAACCTAAGGAAGAATGGTCAATAAATGAAAAGAAAGCATGCTCTTTAAATGCCAAAGCTATTAATCGCTTATTTTGTGCTTTGAATGAAGTTGAGTATAATAGAGTGTCTATTTTCAAAACCGCTAAAGTGATATGGGATAAATTAGAAATTACTCATGAAGGAACTAGTCACGTAAAAGAAACAAAGATTGACATGTTAGTTCATCAATATGAAATGTTTAAAATTGATGAAAATGAAGCTATTTCCGATATGTTTATTAGATTTACTAACATTGTCAATGCTTTAGAAGAACTTGGGAAAAAGTACTCAAATCTTGAGAAGATAAAGAAGCTATTGTGCTCTTTGCCTAAACAATGGGAGCCTAAAGTCACCGCCATTCAAGAGGCAAAGGATCTCAAATCTCTCTACATTGATGAACTCATGGGCTCGTTGTTGACGCATGAGATAAAGATCAAGAAAAACATGGAGGATGAGAAGAAAAAGAAAGAAAAGAGTATAGCTTTAAAGACCATCTCTTTAGAAGTTGACTCCCAAGATGAAGATGACCTTGATGAAGATGATGTTGCCTATCTTTCACGTAAGTATAAGAACTTCATCAAGAGAAAGAAGCAATTCAAGAAGCATCTCTCCAACCAAAAAGAGTCAAAAGGTGAAAAGAGCAAAAAGGATGAGGTAATATGCTATGAATGCAAGAAGCCGAGTCATATTAGAACCGATTGTCCTTTTCTCAAATCATCCAAGAAATCCAAGAAGAAAGCAATGAAAGCTACTTGGGATGATAGCGATGAAAGCGAAAGTGGGAGTGATAATGAAGAAGTGGGCAATTTTTGCTTCATGGCTCATAGTGACAAACAGGATGAACAAAATGATGAGGTAACTCTAGAACCTCTTTCTTATAATGAATTGTTAGAAGCTTTTGAAAATATGCAAAATGATTTAGAAAAACTTAGTTCTAAGTATGTTGTGCTTAAAAAGAAATACAATGTTTTATCTAATAAAAATAAGTCTTTACTTGAAGAAATTGCTTGCTTAAAAGAGAATGAACATGATGCTATGCATATTGATGAAATGAATCTCTCTTGTGACAAGCATGCTTTTGATTGTGATGAGAAAAATGCCTTGATTGACAAAGTTAAATTTCTTGAGCATGATAGTTGTGAAAAAGATAATTTGATTAAATTACTCTTCAGAAAAGGAATTTAGTGCTTTGCCTTTATCTAAACGATGAGCATCAAATGCTCCCACTACGATCGTCTACCTCTAGCGTCTCCACGATTGGGCAACTGTTAGGATACTGATTCTTGAAAGTCTTTATTAATGTAATGAGTTGGTTCAATCTTTCGGAATAGAAATTAGACGATGAACGAATTCTTTATTAAACGATAAGAGTAAAATAGTGACTAGACGCTTATCAAATCCCCCACGATCATTTACTAATATCTATACAATCGTTTATAGTCTCTACACGATTGCTGAGTAATACTAGACTATCGCCCACAAACACCCCGCGATCGCTTATAAGATATTGCACGATCACTTACCAGATTCTATACATTCGCCTACCAAATGCTACACGATCGCTTAGCTCTCCAACACGATCGCTTGGTAGAAGTAGACGATGAGCGGCACAGTACGATGACTTCTCCATGATAGAGACTTCCGAACTCCCACTTTCGAGAGCTCCCCTTCCTCACTCTTGATATTCAGACTTCACTATCCCCTCTTTCCATTTCTTTCTTCTTTTAAACCTCCATTTCTCCTAATAGAATTGGAAGTCGTCCTTAACCAGTTCAATCGCCTCTCCTCTATTCTTTCTTTCTTGATATTGCCACATAATTGGAGGCCTATCATTACCTTCCCCCTCCACCTTTACCTTGTCCTCAAGGTAAAGTTTTGGTTGTCCAACCCATTTCTTTAGCTGTGTCACATGAAACACTGGATGGATCGACACTATTGTCTGAAGATTCAACTTGTAAGCTACTGATCCCACTCTGTCCACCACCTGATGTGCTCCATAATACTTGGGAGATAATTTCACATTCCGCTTTTGTCAAATTGAAATTTGGCAATAAGGCCGCAACTTCAGCTATACTCAATCATCAACTTGAAATCCAACATCACGTCTCTTCTTGTCAGCAAACTTCCTCACTTTATCTGGAGCCACCCTCAAGTGCTCCCTAAGCACGTGCAATGCAACATCTCTGTCTCGCATTTTTTGGCCCAAAGTTGCATTGGCCGTACAATCATTCCCATAGTAAATCAACATTGGAGGTTGTCATTTTAATGTGTTATTTTAGGTGATGAAATAATGGAATGAATTATGGTGATGGGAATGCGTTGAACAACAAGTTTTCTCAGTAGATTCCAAGTATAAATTCCATGAGTTTCCTGGTAATTCAAGGGTCGAACTCAGGGACTAGGGAAAACGGTATGTGGTGATAATTTTCAAGAAGACTTTGCGGTAACCAGTAAATTAAATAGTTGTTTTGGGTTGTTGTTTGCGGTATAAAATAAATGTATGCGACGGATTTGAGAAAAGATCGATTATGCATTAGATGCACTGAGTATGTGAAGGAATGAGTTGAGAAGGTCTTTAACTAGCGTGTCACGGGAATGCGTTAAACTATGGGATCATGCTACACTCATGCGACAACAAATCATTTTCCAATGCAAATGCGGTGCCCCTAGTTCCAGGATGCATGTGTTGAATGCAATAATGTCCATAGAGCTTATTCCTAAGTCTCTACTTTTTTCTTATGCGATGATGTAAGATGCACACAAAGACAAGGTGACCGCACACAATCATATCCTATCTCTAGGATGCATGTGATGTGTTAATAGCAAACGGTGCTTATTCCTAAGCTCCCATCTCTTGATTATGCGTTCTAATCTGACTCTCCCGAGCCTAGATTCTAACCTGACTTTTCCAAGCCTAGATTCTGTCCTTAGACTACCCTTCCGAGTATCTCTAATGGATGAATGATGCATACATACTACAAGATAATCACATAGAATGAAGATCCCCGTTATACTAACTAAGTGCTTCTCAACCCATTCGACAGATTTAGCTACTTATGCGTAATAAACAGAGAGTGAACAGATATAAAGAAGTAAATTCCATTTCTATAGATAAGTTTAAGTACAAAATGACAATGGAAGATAAAGATAGAGAGCCTAGTAGCAATCCCTTACTTCCCAAGGCTTTTACACTGTCAACTCTATTCTGTTCAAAAGATATTCCTGCTTCTGTAAGAGCTGGCCCTCTCTCTGATCTCGACACTTCTGGTACTCTTCCAAGTTCACCGGAACGATCTCTCGGCACATCTCGCTTCTTCTGCTTCCGTATTCAATAAAAACTAAGAACAAGGCTATTTCATCTAAGGGAAAATTCTCTTACTATCCGAACTGTCCGAACTCCTTCACTGAAGGTTGCCTTTGGTATTTATAGAGCTTCGGGGTGAAAGGCTGCTTTTCTCTTATGATTGCACTGATGGGATGACATTAATTCTCTGTCTGATGCGCCGAATATTTGTCACCAAAAAGTTAAGTGTACTTACTATAGTAGTTCGTTAGCGGCTTGTCAACTTAATTTGGACTCGACCGCATCAGCTTTCTGTCCCATCGTGATTAATTATGCTTTTCACCCAGATGCGCCCACTAAGTTGCGGCGGCTCTATGCGGCAATCCTTTTTGAGCAAATGNATCGTGATTAATTATGCTTTTCACCCAGATGCGCCCACTAAGTTGCGGCGGCTCTATGCGGCAATCCTTTTTGAGCAAATGTTTGCGAGCACAAATCACCGCAAAGCCTTGCGGTAATGCTGCGCTCGACCGTTGCTTTCTTGTGATTGCATTTTTCGCCTTGCATCAACGCATATTCTGCACAAAAATACACAAGTTAACCGTTTTTATGCGATGGATACATGCGACCGCAATGTTATTAACTTAATGCTTTTTGGACACAAACTTACATATTTTATCAATGCAAACCTTCATTGTTTAATAACTTAGCACTCTAATAACGTGCATTTCTGCCCGTTATCATCTTCATACACAATCTGAAAAGGGGCCAAGCCAGTAGGAGCATTATGCATAGTGTTATTCCAATATTCCGCCCAAGGCCACCAGTTAATCCATTCTTTCAATAGCTCACCACAGTAGCTCCTTCAATTCATTTCCACGCTGCGATTCACCTTCTCTGTCTGACCATCCGACTGAGGATGAGAAACTGAACTGTGATGGAGTTTGGTACCCGACAGTCAGAACAACTATTGCCAAAAGTGATCCACAAACTTCTGGTCTTGGTCTGTGACAATGGACTCCGGCACCCTGTGCAGTTTAATCATTTCTCTACAAAATGTATCTACTTCAATACCAGCATTTAAAAGGGTGTTTCAACGGCAAGAAATGAGCATACTTCACAGATCGATATGCTTCCACAGTCGTTTCCTTTTTAATAGCCAATAATCTTCCACAGATCGATCCCTCTCTTAAAGATCGAAATTTGGCTAACATTCTTTTCTTCAAGTCTTCCCAATATTCGAACGATTCTCTGTCTACCTTCTATCGGTACCAGTCTAATGTGGTGCCGTCGAAATTCACAACCGCCACTGTCATCTTCTCAGATTCAGTCAACTTATGAACTTGAAAATAGCAGTCTACTCTGTATAGCCATGCCTCTGGATCGCTTCCGCTAAACATAGAAATTCCTACTTTCTTGAATTCACTTTGGTTGCCATTCGCTTCTTCACCGGATGCTTTCACCGAACTATTGGTTCCGTACACCTTATTGGCATTCGATCCTTCTGCCTCTGTCGTCACTTTTGCTTTTTCTTTGGCCATTTTCGTAACATAGGAAATGAACATTTGTTAATGTTTCTCTGCCTGCAATCCCAAACTCTCAATGCTCTTTGCTAACAACGCCAATTTCTCCTCTATAGTTGGCAATTTTTGTGTTTCGAATATGAATCCCAAGATGTCTTATTCTAGTTGTTGGGGTTGATGCCCTAAAGTCTCGTGTCCTGTAGTTTGTAAACATTATATACGAACACCTGTGATTGTTAATATATGATATCTACTTCACATCTTGTTGTTTTGCTCATTTATTTTTTTTATTTACTTTACCACAAACCATAAAATCCTTGGTTATCTATATGTGACTCAAGCATGTATGTGGTGACATACAAGTGGATCATGTCTTGAGTGATAACCAAAATAGTTTGTAGTATATGGATATAGGAGGGAAACCTTATCCTGGTAATTCTACGGACGCGGCGGCTTTGTGGAATGGTCACAAGTGTTGTAACTTACCACAAATGATTTGATCCTGATCATTCGTGTTGGGGACATGCGAGCGGGGGAGTCCTATACAAAGAGTTTGTATAAGACCTGACTACGAAGTGTTAATGTCTCGTTATATAACACCGTTCATGATAAAGACTTCATTTCACTAGGATGACCATTGATAACATGACCTCAATCCTGAGTGAGTTGGAAACTCCTGCCATTGAGGGCGGTCCTTTAATTTGTATGGGTGCGAGTGGCCAAGTCGCCGATTCAAACCTACCATTTTTGGGATTCTTCTGTTTTGGGAGCTGGGAACTCAACTACACAAGATGGAATTCACTCCTTTCCCGATGTAGGGTTAAGTAGATAGATGGCTCCCTTAAGAGCTGATTTCGAGGCTTGAACAATGTGGCGCCACACACCTTCTCTTGGCATGAGAGGTGTTCACACATAGTTGGACTATGTTGTATTGTTCATTAGAGGAATCAGTGGTACTTAAGAAGTGAGATGTAACTACAAAGGAAAAATGGTAAATTGGCCCAGTTGTACTTACGAGCATCTGTGAAGGGTCATCGTACTCATGATTGGTTATATCTAATGGACATAGAAATATATCTGTGGTAAGAAGAGGTCAGCTGTTGGTTTTTAGTGGAATCACTGACAGTTAACAGATGGTGAATCTCGTGGCTAAAGAGTTTAGTCAGCTACTCACGTACCGTTGGAGCTTCGAGCCATAGGTTCATTAGGTCACCAAGGTAGCTTGGATAAAGTCGAGAACTAGTGTTTGGGTTAATTTGAAATGTTCAAATTGACAAGAGGAAGTTCAATTATATATGATATAATTGGACTGGTTAATTATATATGATATAATTGGCTAAATGTATGAGATACATTATTTTGGAGGAAATTAGATATNCTAAATGTATGAGATACATTATTTTGGAGGAAATTAGATATAAATATGATTTATATCAAGTAGAGGAAAAATACTATAGTAGATATATGATATCAAACTATAGGATATAAATATAATATGATTATATTTATTAATTGAATTAATTGATTAACTATTTAATAATTAACCAATTAATTCACGTTTGAACGTGGGAAGAAGGGGCCGTGAAGGTTAAGGTAACCGGCGGGTTAAAGTTTGAAAATCTTTTTCATTTTGAAAAGATAATTCAGTCATGCATTTGATAGCCTGTGCCCGAAAAGAATTCGTGAAAGAGCGATCGTGAGAGCCTATACGATAGAATCTCATTCGTCTAAATGATTATCTAGTTCACGCGTTCTCTAAACGATCGAATACCTTTTTCCTAAACGATCGTGTGGCTCTACTATATGATAAACATCTTCGCTATACGATAGCAGAGTTCTTCTCGCCCGCACTTATCGTCTACACGAAGTCTTCTCCTTCGTCCTCTACCAAACTCACTAGAGCCCACTCTTTGGGTTTTTGATGTCGAGGATACTCGGGTTTCCCTTGTGGTGGTGTTATCCCTGCGGCCTTGTTTGTGCACATTCGGATCGTGTAGTAATAGTCGACAGACTCGGTGGGTGTTGGTTGATTGGTGGGAAGTTTTTCCGCAGCTGTGGGTTCACGCATATGAAGACAGTCTTCCTCTGGTATGAACCCATTTTCTCTATGTTTTATTGTATTCTGAGCATACTGTTGATGAGTTTAATATGCATAACTGTTAGTATGAAATGTATATCGTTTATGTTTCAGTCACTGTGAAATCGGAGCGATCTAAGCCCGCTCATGGAACTCTCGGTATGAGATCCTTCAATTGGTATCAGAGTCAGGTTTTTGATACTCCGATTTCATTTTTTGCAACGAAATAACGTTTACATTCATGGTGGGTGCATTTCTACGCTGCTTTTAAGTGTTGATATTGTTGTGGATGTGCTGGATTAATGGATGTTTTCGGGATGAATTGCCTCGGTCTGTTTAAATTTCTTTTACATTTGCGGTTGTATGTAAAGGCCCCTACGTTTTTGGGCATATATAATCGTAATCGAGTCTCTATTCAAAGTGTTTGAAGTCTTGAGTCAATTGTCGAAGTTCTGGGCAAAGGTTGTGGCACTTCGAGGAAGGAGATGATCTAAGGTTGATCGCATCATGCAGAAAAGGTTCTATGCAATCGCTGTCCATCGCGTCGTGAAGATGAAGGACTATGCGATCATGGTTGAACGCATCGGTTGAACGATGGGGTATGCGATCAAGAGTTGGTTGTATCGGTACGACGATCAGGCACACGATCGTTGAGTATCGTTTAATGTGCACGCGAGCTAAATGATCGTTTAGGTCAGCAAGCTTCATCGCTTAGTAACTGACTAAACGATTACTTAGCATCGCAAGGTAAATCGTTTACCAAGTTGCATGCATCGGTTAAACAATCAGACGCTCGTGTATTGTTTAAAGCGTGCTAAATGATCGTTTAGGTCAGCAAGCTTCATGGCTTAGTAACTGACTAAATGATCGCTTAGTAACCCAGGGTAAATCGTTTACCTATCGTCGTGCTACACGATCGCATAGACGATCAGGCTTCGCAGCCTCGTCGTCGTCTACGCAATCGTTTGCTAATGTTCCTATCGTCTAGTGCACGCTGAACGATCGTCTACCTGCTAAAGATTGCTACACGATGGAGACCCCTTGGCGGTTCAAGACTCGGTTCGCCTGTGAACCAGTTTGCTCGATGAAAAATGTAATAGATAGGTTTTTTCATTCTAATTCTTTTTTTGGTTTAAAGGCTCATCCCGGTCCATTAATCTATTTGTTTAATACATGCGATGTATGTTTTATATGTCATATGGTATGCACATATAGTAAATCCCACCTTAGGTTATGTATTGATCATGCATCATCTCTTATTTATAATTATTATAATTTAGAGAAGCGTGATTTTAATCATGTAGAGCATGCTCGTGTATCATATAATATAAGAGTTATATTTATGCATGTATAAAAAGCATTGACATATATTATCTTTATATTATAATTGTTATAGTATAAGGGTGAACGTTAGCATTACGCGTTATTTAAAAGTTATATAGTAATGACCGGATATTGCATGAAGCATGACACATAGGTTACTTTATAATTGTTATAAATGCCTCGTTATGCGCAATGTTTTTTTAGTTGTTTCTTTTTTAAGAGTTAAAGATAAATTAGAACTAAAAGAAATAAGAAAGATATGCATGCTCACTTAGGTTTAATTCATGTTTTAAAATGTTTAAAACTTGGATCACATAGACCTAAGCTCACAGTTCTAATATGATTAGCAACCCTAAGGCTTTAATCTTTTAATCAGTTTAATAGGATTAAATTGGCTAATAAAAGGTTAAAATGTAGCAAATCTATCTATAAGGGACCTTTTTTCTAAGGGGGGTTCTGTCTAGGCTTGTGTATTTAAGTTGACGGAAATGTAACACCCCTACCTGAAAACTTACCTAGAAAGGTGAATTAGATAGATTTGATGCATGCATGCAAGTTAAGGACAATCCATTAAAGTGTTTAAATGTGACTACATGAACCTTTTTATATTTCATAAACAAATATTGTTTATGAGCATGCTTTAAAAAGACCACTTAGACTAAAATCAGTAGCCAGATTGTCTAGGTTAATGAATCCCTAGGTAGAACATTCAGTAGGAGGTACTTGGGGCATGAGATGCTTCGCTTAAACCTTTCACTTTTCTCCTAAATAGTCCACACCGTGAGATCTATCTCGGCCTCACGGCACCTTTGGCGTGTCCCCCCAACGGATGGTGTTTGGGTAGGTCAATATCAAGGTGTATGGAGAGATTGTTCATAGTAAGTGGGAGGGGGAAGTGCGACAGCATATCCCTCGGTCTCCCTTGTTAGGTTGAATAAAGTTTCTGCGCATCGGCTTGAGGCTGTCTCTTATACACATCTAGATGTGTATAAGAGACAGGTCCACACCGTGAGATCTATCCTCGGCCTCACGGCACCTTTGGCGTGTCCCCCCAATGGATGGTGTTTGGGTAGGTCAATATCAAGGTGGATGGAGAGAATGTTCATAGTAAGTGGGAGCGGGAAGTGCGACAGCATATCCCTCGGTCTCCCTCGTTAGGTTGAATAAAGTTACTGCGCATCGCCTCGAGGCACCCTGGGAGTGTCCCCCTAAAGCCTGTCTCTTATACACATCTAGATGTGTATAAGAGACAGGGGCAAGGGCGAATGAGAAGGCCCGAGCCTATATCTTGGCAAGTCTTTCTGATGTCTTGGCCAAGAAGCATGAGCCTATGGTCTCAGCTTGTGAGATCATGGAGTCCCTGCGGGGGATATTTGGACAACCGTCTGAACAGCTTATGCATGAGGCTCTTAAATATATATTCAACTTCAAAATGCAAGAAGGCACCTCTGTTTGTGAACATGTGCTAAACATGATGGTCCATTTCAATGTGGCAGAGTTGAATGGGTCTACCATCGATGAGGGCAGCCAGGTTAGCATAATCCTGCATTCTTTGCCGGAGAGCTTCCTACACTTTGTTAGCAATGTGATTCTTAACAAAGTGAAATATAACCTTACAATTCTCCTCAACGAGTTGCAGACATACCAATCTTTACTGAAAAGTAAGGAGATACAGAAGAGTGAGGCAAATATTGTTTCATCCTCCAGGACGTTCCATAGAGGTTCAACCTCAGGAACAAAGTCTGCACTTTCTACTTCTAACTCTGCAAAAGGGAAGAAGAAGAAGGGTAATAAGGGAAAAGGGAAGGCACCTGCTAACCCACCGCCTGTCACCCCGAGGAGGCGTCCACCATTGCTAAGGGAAAGTGTTTCCATTGCAACCAAGATGGACATTGGAAGAGGAACTGTCCTCGGTATTTGAAAGAGAAGAAAGTAGCCAAGGGTAAGGCCAAGGTGGATAAAAGTAAATGTGATTTACTTGTGCTTGAAACTTGTTTGGTGGAGAATGATGATTTTGCCTGGATAATTGATTCAGGCGCCACTAATCATGTTTGTTCTTCTTTTCAGGGGATTAGATCTTGGCGATAGCTGGAGGTTGGCGAGATGACGATGCGTGTAGGCACTAGGCACGTCGTTTCAGCTGTGGCAGTGGGAGGACTTCAGTTGACTTTACAGAATAGGTTTCTAAATTAAATGATGTATATATTGTTCCTGAATTAAAAAGGAACCTTATTTCTGTAAAGTGTTTATTGCAATGTAAATACACTGTTTCTTTTAATTTGAATAAAGCGTTTATTCATAAAGATGATGTTTTCATTTGCACAACAAATCTGGAATCAAATTTATATGTGCTAAGGCCGTTAACCATTAATTCCCTTCATAATACTAGAATGTTCAGAACTGCCGTAACTCAATCAAAACGTCAACGAATTTCTCCAAAAGAAAATGCCCAACTTTGGCATCTACATTTAGGGCACATCAATCTTAATAGGATTGAGAGATTGGTGAAGAATGGACTTCTAAGTGCGTTAGAAGAAAATTCTTTACCTGTGTGTGAATCTTGCTTTGAAGGTAAGATGACTAAACGACCTTTTACTGGAAAAGGTTTTAGAGGCAAAGAGCCTCTTGAGTTAGTACATTCTGACCTTTGTGGTCCTATGAATGTGCGAGCCTGAGGTGGCTATGAGTATTTTATCAGTTTTACTGATGATTACTCCAGATACAGATATGTTTATCTTTTGCAACAGAAGTCTGAATCCTTTGAAAAGCTCAAAGAGTTCAAGGCTGAAGTTGAAAATGCATTGGATAAACGGATTAAAACACTTCGATCAGATCAAAGTGGAGAGTTTTTGGACTCTGCATTTCAGGACTATTTGATAGAACATGGAATCGTTTCCCAACTCTCAACACCGGGTACACCTCAGCAGAATGGCGGTGCCAAAAAAGAATTCGTGAAAGAGCGATCGTGAGAGCCTATACGATAGAATCTCATTCGTCTAAACGATCGTCTAGTTCACGTGTTCTCTAAATGATCGCGTGGCTCTACTATACGATAAGCGTCTTTGCTATACGATAGAAGAGTTCTTCTCGCCCGCACTTATACTGATGATTACTCCAGATACGGGTATGTTTATCTTTTGCAACGGAAGTCTGAATCCTTTGAAAAGCTCAAAGAGTTCAAGGCTGAAGTTGAAAATGCATTGGATAAACGGATTAAAACACTTCGATCAGATCGAAGTGGAGAGTTTTTGGACTCCGCATTCCAAGACTATTTGATAGAACATGAAATCGTTTCCCAACTCTCAACACCGGGTACACCTCAGCAGAATGGTGTAGCGGAGAGGAGAAATACCACCTTGTTAGACATGGTTCGTTCGATGATGAGTTACGCTTCCTTACCGGACTCGTTTTGGGGTTTCGCGTTGGAGAATGCAGTGTACATACTCAACTGTGTTCCCTCCAAGAGTGTTGCAAGAACATTCTAGAGTTGTGGAATGAGCGTAAAGCTAGTTTACGTCATTTCCGCATTTGGGGTTTCCCTGCACATGTGCTTGAGGCTAATCCCAAAAATTTGGAACCACGGTTGAGATTGTGCCTATTTGTAGGCTACCCCAAAAGTACACGAGGGAGTTATTTTTATGATCCAATGGAAAATAGGGTGTTTGTTTCAACAAACGCTACTTTCTTAGAGGAGGATCATATAAGGGAGCACAGTCCACGAAGCAAAGTCGTGTTACGTGAGCTTTCTAATGAAACTACTGAAACTTCAACAAGAGTTGTTGAAGAGCCTACTACATCAACAAGAGTTGTTGATGGAAGTTCATCTAATAGGTTGATTCCACCTCAAGAGTTGAGGGAACCTCGACGTAGTGAGAGGGTTACGAACCCACTCGTTCGCTATTTGGGTTTCACAGAAATCCTTGCTATGGTAGCAGATGGCGACGTTCAGGATCCATTGTCTTATAAGAAGGCAATGAAGGATGTTGATCGGGATGAATGGGTCAAGGCCATGGATCTCGAGATGGAATTGATGTACTTCAACTCAGTATAGGATCTTGTAGATCAGCCTGATGGGGTTCGCCCTATAGGTTGTAAATGGATCTACAAGCACAAACGAGGTGCTGATGGAAAGGTACAGACCTTCAAGGCTTGACTTGTGGCAAAGGGTTATACCCAGGTAGAGGGAGTCGACTATGAGGAGACTTTCTCGTCTGTTACCATGTTAAAATCGATCCGCATCCTCCTATCCATTGCAACTTATTATAATTATGAGATCTGGCAAATGGACGTCAAGACGGCCTTTCTGAATGGCAATCTTGAGGAGACCATTTACATGGTGCAGCCTGAGGGATTCATAGCCCAAGGTCAAGAGCAAAAGGTTTGCAAACTGAATCGGTCCATTTATGAACTGAAATAGGCGTCTCGATCTTGGAACATACGATTTGATGCTGCGATCAATTTGTATGGCTTTGACCAAAATGTTGATGAATCTTGTGTCTACAAGAAGATCATCAACGCTTCAGTAGTCTTCTTAGTGTTGTATATAGAAGATATCCTACTCATTGGGAATAATGTAGGTCTACTGGTTACAGTTAAGAACTGGCTAGCGACCCAATTCCAAATGAAAGATTTGGGAGAGGCTCAGTTTATTCTAGGAATCCAGATCTTTCGAGATCGTAAGAAGAAAGTGCTAGCACTATCTCAGGCATCGTACATTGACAAGATGTTGCTCAAGTACTCGATGCAGGACTCCAAAAGGGGCCTACTGCCGTTCAGGCATGGAGTCACTTTGTCTAAGGAAATGTGTCCTAAGACGCCTCAAGAGGTTGAGGAGATGAGACAGGTCCCATATGCATCTGGCGTTGGTAGTTTGATGTACGCGATGCTCTGTACTCGTCCAGACATCTGCTACGCTGTGGGCATAGTCAGTAGGTATCAGTCTAACCTAGGCCAGGGTCATTAGACCGTAGTGAAGAACATCCTCAAATATCTTTGGAGAACGAGGGACTACATGCTCGTGTATGGTTCGAGGGATTTGATCCTTACAGGATACATGGATTCTGACTTTCAGACTGATAAGGACTCTCACAAGTCCACATCAAGGTCAGTCTTTACTCTTAACGGAAGAGCTATAGTGTGGCGAAGCACTAAGTAGGGGTGCATCGCCGACTCCACTATGGAGGCGGAGTACGTAGCGACTTGCGAAGCTGCTAAAGAGGCCGTTTGGCTCAGGAAGTTCTTGACAGACCTGGAAGTTATTCCAGATATGTCTAGGCCCATTACCCTCTATTGTGATAATAGTGGAGCAGTG